>NW_017306373.1:1041798-1042285 GCF_000935625.1 Nanorana parkeri
GGGGGGGGCTGCCATTGACAATCCCCTTGTGAAGTTACCAGTTGTCTGGCTTGTACAGGGACCAAGTGGGCTGAAGCCATTGACCTTTGTTATGTCAGATGTCCTTGTGTCTGTTCCAGGTCAGGGACACAAAGCCAGAGGATGACCATGCCAGGTAGGAAAGTGACATTTGCAGAAGGAAAAGTAGCAATGGCAGCCTCCATAGGATAGGTTTCCTTAAGAAGTGTTCTCTTGCTGCTGAAAGAAGTGCAGGAAAGTGTCTGTGGAAGTGTGCTAGGAGTGAGCTCCACCAGCCAGCACTGTACACCCCCCCTCCTCCTCCTTACCGTTATCAGGGAGCACCTCAGTCCCGATGTTCTCGTCTGATTTCAGATGCTGGGGCTTGGCTTGCTTTCGACGAGACATGCTGCTGCTGGGAACTGGGACTCGTTTCTGCTTTTTTGCAGATACATCAGTGGCGAATGAAAAAAAAAAAAAAAAAAAAAAA
>NW_017306373.1:1042392-1044035 GCF_000935625.1 Nanorana parkeri
TATGGAAATGAGGGATGGGCTCAAGCAATTAGCCGCCTCGCTCCTCCGACTGATGAGTCTCCCTTGCAGCGTGCAGCGCAGCGCAGCGCTCCTCCGCCCGGGCTCCTCTTCTCCCGCAGATGGAGCATCACTTTTTGGGGAAGGTCACTCTCCTGCTTCCCTTACCTCTCTCTTTTTCCCCCCTCCTCCTTCTCTTCTTCCTGAGCTCTTCATATGTTAGCTAAGTGATTTTCTTTGGGTTCCTCTGACACACTCCACCCCCCGCTGGCGAGCTGTGGGATCTGATCTTCTGACCCTTGATGTTGTGATGTTGTCTCCACCTGGGACTGTGCTCGGGACTATGTGTGTGTCTCTCTCTTCCAGCGCAGGGGAAAGTTTGTCGGCTGTGTTCTGTAGTTCCTGAAACTTCCTCCCCCGCCCCTTGTCCTCTTCTCTCCTCTCCCTCTCACTGCTCTCTTCCCCCTCTCCGAGCACACGACCTTGGCTTCTAATGCCTTTCACCTTCCTCTCCTCTTTCTGGCCATGGAGGTTTCACTTGGTGCCGACTTGTACAGTCAGTGAGCATGGAGCATCCATCGATCCAACCAGGGGAGGAGGATGGAAAGAGAGGGAGGGGGGCAATAATATGTATTTATTTCTTTATTGGGGGGCTGCCGAGTGATTGATCTGGACCATGGAAGGGATGGAGGCTATACAAAAATCAATAAAGCACAACGGCCGCACGAGTTGGCTCCCCCTCTTGTGGCGGATGGCTGGGTTGCTTCTTGAAACTGCTGCTGCTGCCTTGGCGAGCTTGTGAATGGAGACGGGCAGCGAGTGCTCTGCTCAGCCCCTGTCACTTGTCTGTATCCTCCGAAGTGCTGCCGCTGCCTGGACCCTATGAGCGGCTCCCACTTCTCTCTCACCCCGAGCGGAGGAGGGGGTGGGCCCTGATGGCTTATGTTGTGGGTGGTGAACTAGGATGGGAGGGGAACTAGGTTGGGAGAAATAAAAAAAAAAACAACTATATAGTGAAGCACTTGTAGGACGATCCCCCTCCTCTCTCACACGCGCACATCAGGGGCGTATGTTGGCTATTGAGAGTGGGTGTTAGAGGATTTCCCAGCTACTAATATGGAGCATGTGCTAGAAGACAGTAGACATCAGGTAGCTGGATCTGACACCCACTTGATAGGCTCATTTGGCAAGGTACCTGAGCTTCCATCCTCCCCAGTGCCTGTGATGGATACAGCGCTGCCTCCAGCCCATGCTGCTTATCTCCTATGTAACTCAATCGGGGAGCTTCCCATGGCATTCCCAGCTCATTCCCAGCACAGCACCTATCCCATGTCCCAACTCTCTACTCCAACTTTTGTCTCATCGCATGATCTGTAATAAACTAACCACTGGTCCTAATCCTTCTGATGCCTGTCATATCTTCCTAACTTCCCCTGCCATAGAGTCCTTGTCACTGTCACTCATCCACTGTCTCATCGTTATCCAATGATACCTTTTATCAAAGCCATCCTGCAGGTCCATGATTCCTGCACGCCGATCTTCACTTGTGTGCACCCATCGTTTAGTTATTCATGAGCTGTAATTCCTCTTTATTTCTGATCACACCATCTCTCTTCTACACATTCATCTTGTTTTGGGGGAGAGAG
>NW_017306373.1:1045517-1046183 GCF_000935625.1 Nanorana parkeri
GGGGGAAGAGAGAGAGAGAGCTTTCCTTATTTACAGTGTGATGGATGGCTAAGAGGGGATCCTAAACTTTTACTCGTGTCTTAAGGTCAAGCAGCATCAGTGGAGGGGATGCCAGGTAGTTCAATCTTAAGTAACACTGACCTCTAACCTCTACATACAGAACTATGGCAAGGGCTGGAAACAAATCACAATACACTTGTTACTATCTAACAACTGGATCCTGTCTGTAATGAAAATGTTATTCGATTTTACACCATTGAAAGTCAAATGATTAAACAACTTGCACACGTATATATATATATATCTCAATTATTTATTTATTATACGTTGTGTCTGTTCTGACATTTTAACTATGTCTTCTGCATACATTTAATTAAAGCAATTGCACGAGCATGAGTCACTTGCTAAATATTTTATGAACTATGTTGAGTTAAGACAACTAATGGAAACATTTCCACTGCCCGGATGGTCTCTAGCAATTAAAAATGGAAACACCATGGACGTCAGCCTGCACATCTATTCCTTTCCTGCATAAAACTAGCTTTTATATTCCTCTGATATACAGAACTCGAAAAACATCATGGCTGTTTTTTTTTTTACTGCTGAACTTTAGATCACTACATCTGGTTAACGGTGTGATGGGCAGATCATACGGTGAACGCTTTT
>NW_017306373.1:1046375-1048968 GCF_000935625.1 Nanorana parkeri
ATATATATAACACCCCCCTTCCCCTACATAGTCACATACTCAGCAACTAGAATATATATACGCCATACCTTAGAGAGTACATATCATTCAAGTGTCTATCCTCCTTTCTTTATACCTAGATGGTTCTCTTGTAGGAAAGTTGCATTTCTCCCCGGTAATTACATCTAATTTGTCCATTATCTCCTTCTCGCATTGTTGTTTGCTAAGTAAAAACAAGCGACACGTTATTATTTTGTCTGCTTGGTAATATTATTTGCAAATTACTACTGTATTTCTTACATTAGTTGAACCTATAATTATGTCTTGTCGTTGATTGGGATCATAAAGCGTTTCTTGTATGATTCCCTGGGCTGCACACGGGACCGGCTCTGTCTGCACAGAATAGGTTATATGGGGGGGTCACCTTTATTTCGTTGTCGGCATTTTGGGGGAACAGTCAGGAATCGTTGAATAGAAAGAACACGGGATGCCTTCTTCAACTATGCCATCTGCTTAGAACTTTTTTTTTTACCATGGAAGGCAGAGGATGTGATCGGATTCAGCAAGGTATTAGCAGCGACGACTGTCCACTCGTTTGTTCTCAGCGGAGCTCGCCTATTTCCATACTAATATTATTATTGGGAAGGAGAGGTAATTGATAACACCACCTGCCACTCTTAGGCAATCACCATGATAAATGTTTCCAGCGCAGGAAAGTGTGCCTATATAGGACTGTCTTGCACAAACTGCAAGTCACATGTCACTTGCAAAGATGTCTCATATTTTTGATGAGTTAAAACGCAGAATAACCTTTGGCAAAAAGGTTTATGTATGAACATGCTGTTGTAAAAGACATGTTGGAAAATTAAAATAACAATCACCAATTTATAGGTGTACCGTACACATTTAGATAAATATAAATGCTTTTGTAATATATTTTGTGTGTATATATATATATACATATATATATTATATATATTGCGCTATAGATAGCACATAGACGGTCTGCCAGCAATGTTGCTCCATCATCGCTAACTTTTGGTCTTCCATTTATTTTTTTATACTCATGATTAGGCTGCTTCTTGTTACCCTCCTGTCCCTTCTGTACGTAGTCTCTGGTTGTGTAGGAGCTGCTGGTGGCATTATATCTGGTGACTCCACCTAAATCATTGCTCAGATCCTTGGCTGAAAAGTAAGCCCAGCCCTATCCGTAAGTGTTTAGAAGCTATCCCTGCTTAATCACAGGTTTAAGACCGGACTCAGAGATACTGTCCTAAAGTGTCCTGGAAGTTAGGGGAGGAATAAAAGGGATTCAGCTAATGAAGTCAAAGGTTACACGAATTGTTTAGCTACTATTGCAAAGTGTGGTGTCTATTGAGGGGGATTAACTGATTGAGAACAATAGATACGAGGTTTAGGTGTGAGCCCAGCCAGAACTGTCACACCGAGCGAAGGCTGAAATCCACTGACTTGCCAAAATAACAACATGGATATTAATATTTTGTTATTTTTACTTCTTTGATTTACCAAGATGTTACATCTTTTATCACTATTTAACAAATATTTTCTGCTGTTTTACATTTGTTGCATAACCCCTGTTTAGATTTAACATTTGTTACACAGCCCCTGTTTATATTTCAAAGACTGTTCCACCTATTCTCTAAATCATGTCTCATAATCCTTCTGTAGGGAATGTTCTAAGACTTTTGACTGCACCTACCTCTCTGTTTAGTTTCTTCTTTCTTTCGCTCTCTCTCTTTGCCTGTTTTTCAGTGTGGTCTCTTCCCCATTGCCCCCCTCTCTCTCTCTTTTTCTTCTCTCTTTCTCTTAGACTTCCCCTTCCTCTTTCTTTTTTTTCAGTATCTTCCCTTTCTCTTTTCATCTTGCTTCAGCATCTTTCTCAATTTGTTATTCTTCTTTTCTACCCCTCTCTTTCCTATATTACCCTTCTCTCTCTCTCTCTCTCTCTCTCTCTCTCTCTCTCTCTCTCTCTCTCTTTTCTGTAGTTTAGTTTCTTCTTTCTTTCGCTCTCTCTCTTTGCCTGTTTTTCAGTGTGGTCTCTTCCCCATTGCCCCCCTCTCTCTCTCTTTTTCTTCTCTCTTTCTCTTAGACTTCCCCTTCCTCTTTCTTTTTTTTCAGTATCTTCCCTTTCTCTTTTCATCTTGCTTCAGCATCTTTCTCAATTTGTTATTCTTCTTTTCTACCCCTCTCTTTCCTATATTACCCTTCTCTCTCTCTCTCTCTCTCTCTCTCTCTCTCTCTCGCTCTCTCTCTCTTTTCAGTGTTTTACTCTCTTTTCTTCATCTTTCTTTCTCTCTATTTGGTCTTATCTGTTTCTCTCCATCTCCTATATCCCTGTATCTCTTCCTTCACTGTTCTCTGTCATATACTCTCTTTTCCACTCTCTTCTCCTTATCCCTATCCCTCTCTCTTTCCCTCCTTGGTCTATCCCACAATCTTGTCTTCTCTCATCTTTCAATCCATAATCCCTTTATTCTCTCTCACTCTCTCTTTTCTCTCACTTTCTCACAATCCATTCTTCACTTTCCCATCTATATTCCCCCCACTCTCTCTCTCCTTCCCTTTACCATGTATATTTTCTTTTTCCCATCTC
>NW_017306373.1:1049095-1049855 GCF_000935625.1 Nanorana parkeri
CCCCCCAATACCTTTCTTGTATCCCTCTCACCCCCTTTCTCCTTTTTCTGTCTTCAATAGTCTTTTTTTCTCTCCTCCATCTCCTGTCTCTCCTCTTTCCACTTGTCCCCTCTCTCATTCCACTCTCCCTTTTTTCCCTCTCTGTCTCTCTTTTAGTAAATACACGGAAACGTCAGCTCTGTGCGGTGTCTTTCCTGGCTTTTTGTTTTTGAGCTGTTAGGTCAGTGAGATTTATTCTGAGCTTGTGCATATTAGACTGATGAAGGAGGCTGGACAGCTCGGTGTAATTATACATGCGTAGTCGTGCACCATACAAACATGTGCCCTTCTGTTAAGCAGATTATTATTAGCTTGTATTAATAGATGCAGGTCTGGAAAGAGGGAATCAGCTATTGATAATTGCAAGAAGTATACAGCGGCTACTGTATCGATCGGCTTGTCCCTTATTCCCCTGGTATAGCAGAGATAAGAAGACACACTCTTTAGTGCAATATAATTTCTTTTGACCTATCTGCTTGCTACAGACTTATGATGAATAGCTGCAGTGGTTAAAGTCTTTTATCACGAAAGTTACCCCTTGATATAATATTGATTCTTTATAACTAGCTCCAAACACAAAAATCAAACTGTCCACTTGGCCATCATCATCATCAATATCATCACAAAGGCTCTGGAATAAAGATCAGCACAGCACAGAAAATGGCTTTGCTAATCTAGCCAACTAATCTTTATTTCCTGTTGATGAAAAGAAAAAAAGGGG
>NW_017306373.1:1051199-1147408 GCF_000935625.1 Nanorana parkeri
GGGGGGGGGTCTGTCATTTCTCAGAAAAGCAAAATTTCGGGGGAAAAAAGGCCACATTTTAGAAAGAGACCTGTTCAATGTATATATCTAGTACAGTGGGGCATTGGCTAATTGGATGGATGGGTTAACTTACAGAATAATCACTGGATTGCACTGATTGCTGCAATAAGTGCAATAAAGATAGCCCAGCCTTTGTGATCAATAGTAACTGTTTTACATTTACCAGATGGTCTTTTGTATTTTAAGGCTGACTAGAAGTTTTTATTTTAATTGAAATCTAAGGGAAAGATCTAGTTTTGTGAACACGATGTTGCATTTGCCAAAGTCTGTGTTAAAAAAAAAAAATGAGCCAAGTGGGACTTTAAAACAAGTGTATTTGGGTTAAATGGAGTGGATTTCCTGCCTCACCCTTGAGTGTGCCAGCGTGATTCTGCTGAGGGTTGCATTAGCACAATCACCAGTAATTACAAGCATGTGTACACTGGGAGGATGAGGACTGGGAAGGTGTGAGGGACAAGCACAATCCCCTTTGGAGCAATCAGAACTGGAAAAGAGCTTTCTCTTCATCCAAACGGTATGTTGATTTTATTTAATGGCTGATTAAATTAGTCAAATTTCAGGAACGCTTAACCTCTTCCAACTAATAGGCTTGGAGTGGCCATGCAGAGGCAGGCCCTGCCTTAGGCAAGCAATGGGTTAATTTTTCCAAATCTGCATTTCACCTGCTACTTATGTAACTAGGCAAACGTAATCTACTTTTAAAGGCTGCAGTTAAATGCCTTCCAATGAATCCCAGCCATTTGATCAGCCTGTCATTGTCAATTGGTCAATAGGCAACTAGTAAAATGTAAGTCCAGCATCGTTGCAGGCTCTGTAACCCACGATGAGTCCAGCACAGTAGCTTGCACATTATGCATCCTCTCCCACCTTTACGTGCTTCTATTGCCTTTGAGAAACCATCTGTTGTGGAGTATTATGCTTAAGACCTACGGATGTTTTTAAACAGCAAATAAAAGGGAGCTTTTAGCTGCGAGATCAATGTCACATGAAGTGTCTGTTTTACAATGGCTTTCCCAGCTGAGAGCCTGTGATCACCGCCTGCCCCAGCCTGGATGAGTGGATACTCGCTGGCTGCCTGCTCTACACCAGGGTCACGACCACATGTGTTGTTCTTGCAGTGTTTCCAGTGCAATAAATCCACACGATGGAGCTTATGGAATAAGAGCATTGATGATGTGCAGCAGCAGCAGCCATACACAGGCAAATGTGTCTCACAATGCTATGGCAGTGTGACAAGTCATTTAAGTAGATGGAAACCCAATCTCTAAAGTCTCATTTACATTTTAATATGGTAAACAAAGTTGTATACCATTTTTTTTTTAAATGTGCAGCTTTCCTTAAAGTGTCTCTAGAACCAAAACTTTTTTTTAGCTTTGAAAAAGGTGGGGGAAGGGTTAAAAACCCATCTCAAGATTTTATTGCTGTCAGAGAAATTCATCCTTTTTATTTATTGTAGTAAACATTGTTACAGCAACTGAAAGTGATTGGGGATCCAAAATTTGGAGTTGTCACTGACACAAGAAAAAAGGAAAATGTTTCCATTGGGGCATTTCTAAATTTGGGTACACACGGATAGGTTATTATTTTTTTGTTCAGAATTTCGTTGGATCCCTGCTGAATTGGGCAACATTTGATCTGTGTGCCTAACAGGAAGGCTATGTCTACCTTTTGGACCATGTTTCATGATACACCCATATTCAGGATGTAACATGGTTAGGTCCCAACTCCACCCCACTCCCTCTTACCTGAGTCGTAGGGATTTGGCCATTCGCAGACCCTTTGACAGAATCTGTGAATGGAGACGCTACAAGTTCATCAGCCACTGCTGCAGGGGGACTTAACGCACCTGTAGTCCATTCATCCTTACTTCTGTCCATGGTCCAAAGCCATGCTGCTTTAAGGACTTACCTTAAGGGCTAGTTCACACCATCCTCAGTGCGTCCTGGCCTGATTGTGGCCGGAACGCAATGGATCTCATTCTGGCCGGCTCACTTTTTTAGGGGGCAGGGTGGGGGGCATGGCGGTGCATTGAACTCAATGGCATCGCAGCCACACCCTCCGGCTGCAATGCGATTGGCCGCATGGGAACGCGTGGCACATCAGTGCCTGCGTTCTGGTCCGGTGCAGTCAGAAAAAATAGTGCACGCAATGCGATGTGATCCAGTACGTTCCGGCCACAGTCAAGCCAAAAAATTAAATCGTTTTAGATATATTTTAAAAGCGAGATCCTGCCATGGAAGTCCTTGCTCAGGCACCTACTGTTTTGGAGTGACAGTTGAGCTCCTTTGCTGTCACCTTGTCACATAAAGCTCTGATGGAAACCACAAGCAGCCGTGCCAACACACATTATGCAGGCATGGTTCATTGTTGTGACTATCAGAAAGCCGGTCAAGATCAATGATGTGCAGCAGTTGCTGGAGTGAGTACATGTACACAGGAAGTGAAGCTTGAAAAGAACGGCAGCAAAGAGATAAAAAAAAAAGGATGGAATAAGCAGTGAAAACAGTATATATAATAAAAAACCCAGCAACTGTTTATTATACAAGGTGCAAACTAAATATCATCTTGTTAGGGCTTGGATCTACTTTAAAGCAACAAAACAACCATCTAAGACTGATCAAAAATTGAAAATATGTAATGATTGACAACCTGTCAGATTTTGTTCTTTTTGCCTTGCCAGTGATTGATATAACCTAAATAACTTATATCAGTTGAAGTAGTTGTTTGTTATTAGAAGTACAACCAGGTTAATCCAACAATTGTGACATATCTTTTTAACTTACTGAACACAGGTATGCAGATTTGTGTAATCTGCATACAATCATGCATTGCCTGCTTTCCAAGATTGTGTGATTTTCTACATATCAGCCACATCTACTGTATATGCAGATGTGATTTAAAAGATGATCCTGAATTAAACATCCCTATTTACCCTCAGTGTCAGGCACACTGTCTATGTCTGCTGTAAATCTGCTAGGGCAGGCAGAATTCAAACTAAATACTAATAGAAGTAAGAATTCAACTGTCTGATGTGGTTGAAAACAGATCCCGAGTCTATAGTTCCTGGGCCCAAACACCACATGGCTGGAGGATGTCTGCAAGCACCCTCAGGACTGGCAATAAGAAACAATTTCATTCAACGTTATTGTACTATAAAGAGTGTTAAAGTCAACCTGTCAGAAAAGAAATATGGTGGCTACCATTGCTGCCTCCTTCTAGAAATGCTAGTTGCCTAACTGTTATGTCAAGCCACTGGTGTTAGTTGTTTCTGATCACTGACTAAGGAAAGTAAGAAAAAAGTCCGAAATCCTTATCTGCATGCAGGTCAGTGACTCTTTGATTTTTTGATGTAGAGGTTAGAAATGTCAGCTTTACTGTCTTTCTCAAATAATAATAATAAAAAAAAGATACCTGAACATTTAGTGCAGATATGCTTTAAATGCCCCCCTCCACTGAGCCCCACAGTAACTTCCCCCCAGGTCTTACTCAAATTATCCATGCACAGCTTCAGCCTAAATAGTGTGGATAAGTGGATTTCTCCTGTCAGGATATTGTATTCTGACAACTGTAGCCCTCCGCTGTGAGAATACCTAAACAGTGAGTGCTGCCGATGGGCCAACAATTTTCCACCCGGCCCCTTCGATGAAAGTCGATTGAATAATTGGAATTTTTTCAAACGGGGTGGTGTTGGCAGGACCACACCCAGCCTGAATTTCAGCCAAGTCTGTGACACTTACCTGTCCTTGTCCTGCGGATTAAAGCTTATGGAATATGTGTGCCTCCAAATACACATGAGGGAAGATTAAATTAGGAAATATGGTCTTTGAAGAGACCATGCCGCAAGAGTAAAAGATTTGAGCAATTCATGGAACTGTAAAGAAAGGATAGTGTACTTGCCTCTACCACAAGCCATACCTCTGAACAGCACTCTGTTCAGTAAAATGTGTCCCCTGAAATCTGCTTCCAGGGGTGTCAGTCTCCACAATCAACACTTCCAGGTGTGTCAGTCTCCACAGCTCTTACTAGTACCGCCTGCTGACCTCCACATCACTGCAACACACAGTAATGATGTGGTGGTTAGCAGGAGGAAGCTTCTGGGGAACCATGAGATTTGTTACTTCCAGAAATGTTGGTTTCCCAATGGAATTCAGGGGAACAGTTTCTCAGCAACGCATTGACATTCAGCAGTGCAGGCGGCAGGAAAGGTAAGTATTCTGTTTCATTTTTACATTACTCAAATGTTTTACTTGTGACAGGGTCTCATTTATGCCACCCATAGACTCCAGAGGGTAGTTTGTCATGTAGGCATGATGTACATCTGCCTTGGTTGCATTGGACTGTCTGTGTTTATGCCTATGGGGGAGAAGCTCAGAATGCCTCCAGAAAGGGGCTAAACAAAAGCAATTTCTAACCTTCCCAGTCATTTATTTCCCTGAGAATCCTTACATACATTAGATCATTGTTCGATTGGCTGAAGATAGCAGTCAGCTTGGAAATATCCAGCCTGCCTGATTGATTTTGCCCCTAGAAAACTTGGAGAGGGCTATTTCGGCTACACCAGGGCAGCCTACAGACATGTTAACTTTCTCTGATCTGGCAATCAAAGGCTGGATTGGGAAAATCAGTAGGTACCTTTACAACTTGACGGCAAGATGGAGCCAGTGAAATTGGTAGATGAAATGCAATCCAGATGGCTGAGATACTGTATGACTCAGTGGCGTAACCATAGCCATATAGGTCTGGGAGTGAAAGGGGGCCCCCATTAGGGAGGCTGTTGAGGCAAATTAAACATAGAAAATCTGTGTGCATGTGAAGATATCACAAAATTCACTACTAAATCATTAAGGGTTGTATAATTGCTGTTGACACTGACCCAGTACTCCATGTAATGTTTTAAATCAAGAAGAACTTACATCAGACAGACAGGAAGGATTTTCAGGATCACCATTGCTGGTCACAGATCTCATTTGCAGGCTGTGCAGTATGGAGAGTTTGCTTAGCTGTCCTAGCAGTGTGGATGTATTGCCCACAGAGGCTCTGGTCATCCTGGCCAGCACTGAAAATAATCCTAACCCAATCTTCAGTTTGTATTAGAGTTATAGTGTAATTGAGGGCAGGAGCATCAGCAATTATATAATATAAAATACTTTTGGGCTAATAATATTTTTTTCTTCTCAGTGGAGTACCAGGTGAGTGCTAGAACACTCTCTGCAAGAAGCTTGAACTGTCGGGTGCACAACAACAGATGTATAATCGGGGAGAATCAGCAACATGGGAGTGTGTGCTCAGGTAATTGAACAACTGAACACGAACGCTGGATGATTTTCCTGTTATAGCCAAAGCCTGCCACTGACCACCACTGGATAGTAGGGGTGGGGATTTTATTACAGCCTAAGCCTAGGGTTGGGTGTTTCACAGCCTGCCACTGACCACCAATGCCGGGGGTTTACTATTACTATGACTGACCACCACTAGTTGGGATTATTGTGGACACTTACACCAATGCTGGGGGCAGTGGCGTAACCAGAGTTCTGGGCGCCCGGGGCAGAATTTTTTACTGGGGGTACCATTACTGCTAATGACACCAATGATGTGTCTTATTTTACTCCCACACTACAAGCCATACAGTGTAAAACAATTCCAGGTGTGCGTCTCATTTTTCACCCCAATTTCACATGTTGGCTGCTATGCAGGAGTTAGTATCTCTGAGCTCCTGTACATCAGGCAGAATGATATGCTGAGTTCAGTATCATTGCATAAATTTGCAAATGTACTTACAGCTGCTAATGTCTTCCCTCTACTGGCCAACTCTGCTCCCTTCCCTGGGATGCATGATGTTTAACTTCATGGTATTTGCTGAAACTAATTTTGATGTATTGGGTGGAGGGTAGTAAAAAAAAATGATCCACCCTGGATGCCAGATATGCTAGATATGCCCACTGTTTTTCTTTCCCCCCCCCCTTTTTACTGACTACTACATCACCTCTTTCAGCACTTGTTTGCTATGGTGGAGGATGGGAGGACCTAAAATTTACACTAAGGCCCTGGGATCTGAGATGCTAAAAAAGACTGGTTAGCTACTGTGGACAGCGTGGTTAGCTTAAAAATTAAAGTCACACTAAACTCAGGAGTTAAGTCTTAAAAAAAAAATCCAAGTACCTTAACTATTAACAAAAATGTATCTTATTTGTGTATCACTCGGTTGTAGATCCTCAAATCATCTCTGAATTCATGCTGACACTGTCCTTCCTTCTGGAGGATGGCTACTTTTGTTCCCCATCGACCCTGTGTGTGGTGTAAAGTAGCCACTGCTCCAAGCTCATTCCTGTGATGGACTATAATGTCAATACAAATTAGTAAACTAAACATGAGATTGTAGTCCATCACAGGAATGAGCTTGGAGCAGGGGCTACTTTACACCACACACAGGGTCGATGGGGAACAAAAGTAGCCATCCTCCAGAAGGAAGGACAGTGTCCGCATGAATTCAGAGATGATTTGAGGATCTACAGCCGAGTGATACACAAATAATCTAAATTTTTGTTAATAGTTAGGGTATTTGAATGCATTTTTAAGATTTAACTCCTGAGTTTAACGTTACTTTAAGATTAAAAGTGAATTCCCTGCCCTACTGTCTTTTTATTCACTGACAACCTCTAACCACAGCACAAGTCCCTAGTAGTTTACTGACTATGCTGACATCTTTCCTGCAACCTGTCTTTGATTTAGACATGCTGTATGTTAAGATCAATCATAGTATTGTCACAGCTAACACTGGCAGGTGCCACTGATCACAGGCGACCCACTCAAATGTTGCTATAGGGCCCCATGATCTATAGTTAGCCTCTGGTATGACTGAAAACATTTTTGCCATTAATAATCAAACTATATGCTGCATAAAGCTCTTTAAGGGTTTTGTTTATACAGTCCTCTCCTGAAGGCTAAGAGTTATAGAGAATTACAGCATAGGGGCCTGAAAAGCTTTAAATAATGTATTCTCAAATTGATCCAATCCAGTGTCTAGTGTTTTAAGGCCCCGTGGCAGTCCTCCTCAACGCCTTCATATTCCCAAAGGAGTGTTCATTGACATTTCTGGTAGATATTGTTAGAGGATTAGATCAATCCATCAAGAATAAAAAGTTGAAGACCTCCTGTCATGTGACACATTGCATCAGACATATTAAAATGCTATGGGATCTCTTTCTGACGGCGTGACTGTGATTTGAGGAGAACCATACCCTGGTGTTTGGATGTGTGATGTGTTAATGAGAATGTATTTATCGAGGTATTACCTTTTCTTCTTGACATTTTACCCGATTCCAATACTTCTGAAAATAGAATGATCTATTGTAATGATTAGCCTGGCTCCTTCTTTCCATCTCATTAATATTATGTGTTTTCATATTGTCTATTTTGACTTAAAGTGTGTATAAAACCCAATCTTTTTTTTTCTCTAGTTTTGGACAGAGCAGGGAACGGTTAGAACCTCCTCTTTTTTTATTTTCTGTCTTTAACTCTGCTGGAGAGATTCTCCCTTTCTATTTGCCCTGGTAACCAATAATATCAGGACTGAAAGTGAAATCAAAACCAGAACTGGAATAGAAGGGACATCTTCCAATGGGGACACATTTTAGTGACAGCTGTCTAAGAATGGATTCCCTCACTTCATACCCCTGATTGACATAATATGCATGCTGGGCTGAACAATAAATGCTCGAGAGTCTATATTCGGTACTATGTGTGGTATGGTACATACTTCTGAGTTATGCACTCTGTATGTTACATACTTTAAACACACTGTACATTATATACCGCTGACCCCTGCACTATAAAGCTATCTTGCACATTATATTCTCCTGACCCATATACTCTGTACATTACATTCTCCTGACCCATACCCATGTACTGTATGCATTATTTAAATCTGACCTCTGCCCTTTGTATGTTATATTGAACATTACTGCTAACCAAAGCGTTCTTTGTAGCTAGTTGCTAAGTAGTTCCCTACTATTTTCATGAAGTTCTTCTTTATGATGTGCTCAGACAAAGTGTTATGTCTGTGTCCTATATTGTGTGTGAAATGCATTAGTTAGACACTCTATCCTTTCCCATTTAGGTTTAGCAGATCACAGCACTTTTTGGTCCCACAGACTTCAATGGGAAACTTTGTGCCACAAAATGAGCAAAAACGCTCGAAACAAACATTTCCAGGTATTTCCCATTAAAGTCTATAGTACCAAAAAGCACAGTAATCTGCCAAAAAGCAGCTCATGTACTTTTTCCAGCGACAGACATTTTCTGCTTGCGGCAAGACGCTCAGGGGTGAACAAGGGCCATAGAAATGAATGCAATTTCTTGTCTTGAGTGTGTTGTTGTGCTGAAGACAAACAAATGGGATTCCTTGTCTTGAACGTTTTTGTTGCGCTTAGCATTGAGCAACATAACACCTAAGTGTGAATGGGGCCCAATACTAATCATGCCAGTACTTCCTCACGCTCCTGCCTATGTTGCAGATTGAGACAATAACTGGTGCTCACAGGTTTGGAGGAACATGTGCCCTCCTCCAATATAATAGTGCTTGGGTCTAGCAGCCAACAGCTAGGCTTGAACACTGTCACATGACAGGGGAAGTGATGTCAGTTTTCTCCTTAGCACCTGACACCACTAACACCTTGGATTTCAGTGCCAGATGCAATGGAAGCAGCAGCCAGAAAGGAATATAGTTAAGGTGAGTATAACTGGCATGGTGGTGGGGACTTCACATGCATGGGCAACCTAACCGTGTCTCTTTAATGTTTCAGACATTATCCATTGAAGTTTGTCCGTCTGTGAGATTCTCGCCAGAGGAACAATATGTGCAGTGTATACAATGAATATGCTCATGTTTTATTAATCATGTCTGCTAAGGCCACCATGCCAACTGTTCTGCTGAAAGTGGGCATTCACACCAATCAGCTGTGGTGCAATATGTGTGTTGCAGCTTTTTTCTCTTTAGTGTACCCAATGCGACTACAGTCTGTGTTATTACACTGTGATGTCTTAATCTATCACATTATAATATTAATTTTCTAAACATTTTTCAATAAGGTATGTATGCTGTTTTTATAACATGGTGTTTAGGATCTGAACTTCTACTTCCAACACTGGCACATTCCTAGCAAAAGAAATCACTGGAGCTGCCCCTATGTACTTTATATATTGTAAGCCTCATCTATAAATATGGAGAAGTGCCCATAAAGCTGTCAATACACACACGATTAGTTTGAGCACTTTCAGGAACCATTGGAGACTGGAATATGTATTGATAGAGATTAGGTGGGTTGATGTTTTCCATGTGACTTTCTAGTCATCTGAACTGATAATGCAGAGATAAGTAAAGAATAGTAAGACTCATTTATAAACAGCAAATAACATATTTGCTTGTACATGGAATGAAAGCATGTTCTAGCCAATCAGTTCAATTTATTTAGTGATGGTTGGATGTGGATCTATTGAAGTGGAACTATAACCTCCTATCCCTTACAGAGAAGGAAGTTGCCATCTTAGCCTCTACTTGAATCAAACTTTCCATGGTGCTGCTCATCAGCTAATCAGTTAATACACCAGCCATTTGATGGCTTGGCTTAAAAGTTTGGTTGAGACCTAAACAACCTTTACAGTTTGAACTGTTTTGGTAGACATTAAATTGGTTGGTAGAGTTCCTCAATAATGAGAAAGGTTTAAAGTAGTAAGTAAAATATAACACCCAATATGTTTATTGTTTTTGGTGTGTGTCCCATTGGAGAGATATTTTCATTCCCTTCCTGTCATGGAGATGCAACAGAAAATGAGAGAAAATCTCCCCAAAGTGATAGGAATTCTCCTCTTAGGCATCAGAACAAGTGTCCTCATTTGGGGATTTATCCTGACCTCTCATTCTGGTTAAAACTGTAAAGTTTTGACATTTCCAGTCACTTTCTGGCCTGTTGGCAATGGTCATCAGGACAAATAGGGAGAGTGAATCTAATTAGGGGGCACAGAGACGTGACTGGGGTTCTATCAATTCCATCATTCTTCTGTAGTAAATTAGAGAAATTAAATAAACCTTTTACTAATTGCTGTAGACCGCATCATCATTTATCAATGCCATAAGCGCAGTATGCAGCACAGGGATTTCCCTAGCATAATCACCTCCTGTGGTCGTAGTGGTGGTAGTGGTGGTGGGGGGAGGGGTGGTGTTGGCAGTCACGTTCTGTGGGGGGTGGGTTTGATGGGGTGCTGGTGGTGCTCCCTAACTGCGCTCTGGCTGGCGTCCTGGAGGTGCACCACCCAGCTCTGGCCGGCATCCCGTCCAGCTCACTGACGTCACTGTTTGCCAGGAGCTGAGCAGGACTCTGTCCAGAGTGTCCCAGGTTTCTGAGAGCTGGGAGGGGAGATGTACATGGCCCTTACACATCTCTCCGCCCAGCTCTTAACAACCTGGGGCACTCTGGCCAGAAAGGGGGCAGTTGGCTCTGCTTGCCACCCCACCACATGACCCAAAGAGATGGCGCCTGAGGCAGAAGCCTTAGGCTGCATTAATATAGGTAGAGCCCTGATGCAGCACAATTAGCAGGTAAAGAGAAAGTCCACTTTCGTTAAAAGAAAAAATAATCACTTTAAAGTGAACTGTATACATTATAAGGATGTGAACAAACTGATTCTTAGCTTTTTCATTTCTGAAGAGACTGATGTTTGCATTTCCAGCACTTTAATAAAAAAAAACAACAACCTAATAAGCGGCTTATAACCACCTTTTCCGAGTTGTAATGTTAAGCAAAATTCCTATTGTCCCTTTAGATAAGCAAAAGACTTCAAAGATATCCCACCTAAACTAGAGCTTCAGATGCAACAGCTGCCTTTAATTTAATTTAAAGTAGTATTAAATGGTTACACTTTTTTTTTGGTAGAAGGAATCCAGATCAAACAAATATACATTGCCCAGCAAAGTATTTCTTAAACTTTCTGCCTAAGAACTTCCAGTCATCAAGCTTCAGGGCCAGTGCTCAGGGAGCCAGTTGATTCTGCAGGAATCTAAAACTTTTGGGTCTGGTTCACACCTAGGTGCAAAAGACACATATTTCTCCCAGCATAGAGGTGTCCGTGGAACCAAAACGGCACAACGTCTGCCTGAAAATAGCTCCTACAACTTTTCACAGGACAGGCATTTTCCTACGCGACGCAACGCTAAGGTGTGAACAGTCACCATTGCCTTGCATGAAAATGTGTCTTTTGCGCATTTTCCTGTGACTAGATCTGCATGGAAAAACGCTCAGGTGTGAACCAGGCCTTCAACATCAAGGAGCAGGATCCCTTGAAAGCAATTTAAGCAGCATTTCAAATTTCAAACCTTTTTGACTTCAATATCACTTTAAGGGCTCATTCACACTGGAATCGGCCGGCACGTACGGCTTCGTACTGCGTGCACGGCCGTATTGGGCAGTTCCCGGGAAGGACAGGTACTGTGTGTGATTAGTACGCAGCCCCTGTCTTTCCCTATGGGACTACGCGGCCATACGCCCCCCCTACGCTCACCTCAAGTGCAGGTCCGTACCTGTGCGTGTGTCCCGGCTCGGACGCAGACAGGATCCATCCTGTCCGTGTACGAATACGCACACCTGCATGGACGTGCAGAGCGGGTGAGCGCAAGGCGGCGTAGGCCTCGTAGTCCCATAGAGAAGGACAGGAGCTGCGTACTAATCACTTGTCTTTCCCGGGAGCTGCCCGATACGGCCTTGCATGGAGCTGTACGTGCCGGCCGACTCCCGTGTGCCCTTGAGCTCTTAGTCTCCGTGCGCTAGCAGAGGATGAGATTTCTAAAGGTGTTCTGAACATCATTGTTGCAAGGAAATTACATTTTCTTTTTTTTTCCCTTTTTTGTGTGTTTTTTTTGTTTTAGCAGAATCAATGCAGCAGCAGATTGGAATAACATGATATGTTTACTAGATATTTTTTCAATCAATGTTTTTATTTATATACAGTACTTTATATGTTCAGCTACAGTTTAAAAGACATAATGTTTGAATATTTATTCCTGAGCATAGAATGTCCCCCTGCTTTAAAAAGGTATTTAAAAAAAAAGGTTTAGCAATAAAACCATACAGAACAGGACAAGCCTAATGAAACCAAATCGGCTCCACATAAAAGTGAGTAGAGTTGACCAGCACTAGCTCTCTGGCAGTGCCACATGTTAACACAAAGAACAGCTGAGTGGGAAAACACATAAAACAGCTCATGTTTCTCCTTATACAGGCGCAGGAAATATAATTAAGAGATGAGATGCCTGACATGTTATGGCATTCATACTAAAATGATGGGATTCACTCCTGCAGCTTTTATAGCATTCTAGGAACGAGAGAAGAAAAACATCCAAAGCATCCATTCTCAGCAGACAGCCAATCAAGTGCAATTTCATTTCAACACATTTTCTTCTAACCTTTATACCAAATAGAAATGGCCAAGTATCCTGTCACTTAGTAATAAGACTTTCGGTTCACACATATTGCATAGAAACCTTATTCTTTTTTAGATATTTGAAATAAATAAATGTGTGTGTATGTATGTATAATATGTATGTATGTATGTATAATATATATATATATATATATATATATACTGATATTTATATTTACTTTTGTTTATGTATGCAGGTACTGACTCAGATGTACTGATGGTCAGTCTTCTGTTAAAAACTATTTATTGGACATTTTTTGGATATATGCTATATATGACTGAAGTTACGTTACATATTAACCCTTTCACTGCTACTGCGATTTTTTTTTTTTGCACACATGTTGTTATAATCCACATTTTAGGCCTGCAAATTACTTAAAACCCCCAAACATTATACATATATTTTCTGAAAGCAAAGACCCTGTAAAATAAAATGGTGGCAGTTGCAAAATGTAAAAAAAATGCACATAAGTTAATTTTAGTGCCCAAAATCACAATATAATACCCATAAAATGTAAAAGATGAGTTTATAGATACCCAACATGCCCAGGTTAAAAATTGCGTGTGTCCGTGAAATGGCGACAAAATACAGTCCCCAAAATTTTCCATAGGCAACACTTTAAAAGCCTGTACAGGTCAACCGTTTAGAGATATCTGTTAATAATTGCTCTCACTCTGGCACACGCAGTGATACCTAACATGTGTAGCGCAATCGTAGTTTCATTATGTAGGCACACCCGATGTGTGTTCAAATTAATATGCTCACGCTCATGGGGGCGCGGAACTTTACATGTGTTTTTTTATTTGACAATTTATTTTATTTAATCTTATTTTTAAAACTGTTTTTTTTTTACTTTATGTAATTGCTGTCACATAAGGGGGCTTACAAGCCCCCTATGTGATAGCATACTAGTGGTGACAGTTACTTTTTAAGGTGACATGTCTAATGTCACCCTAACATGTCCCTAATGTCACCTTTGCACTTCAAATAAGCTATTGGAACGCAGATTACACTCCAATAGCTTATTGCCCGGGATCAGAAGTGATGCAGCATCACTTCAAGTCCCAGTGTGAAGCCAACAGTAAACAGAGTCTGTCTAAGGTGGCCCTGCTGCCAGTGACGTATGAGATATGTTGGTGGCAGTGAAATGGTTAAGAAGTTAAATGGAGGATCACAGGTGTAATGCATTTCCAGTCTGAAAATGTGTATATATTAAGCGGTTGGAGATCTTATTATCATTCATGCTATACCTGAAGAAGGACCGAGCTCGGTCCAAAGCCATTGTATTTTTGTATGCATGTGGACATAAAAAAATAAATCCCACTTTGGTGCTGCGGACTAACTTTCCTTGACTCCGTAATCAGATCCACAGGTGGGTGCCCCTGCACACTGCATTTGAAATTGACCACAGATTTCTGATCTTCATTTTTTATACATTACAAAATAAACTTATTAGTATGTAAAGTAACAACTACAGTATATACAATGTCATGCAGTGCTTTACAATTTAAACAGAACCATTCTTAACAGTTTATATTCTGGAAGTAGCATACAGGACAATGATCCTACCCTTCTCATTCAAGCAAATACACACTCTTAAACACAGTTTAGCCTGATGGCAGTTACTGTTACAAAAATGTTTGGATTGTGAGAAGAAGGTGACTCACCCCAAAGAAATCTATATAGACTGATTTGAGCATACAGACACCATAAATTCTGTGTTCCTAGCATAAATTAAACCTAGAGCTGCAAGGTGAGATACGGAATTTTAACTTTGACTGGAATTTTTTTTTTAAATTGTCCATGTAGTTTAGCTAGTCTCTGGATAGACTTGCTTGCTAATGTCGCTAGCTAAGTAAGTTTACAAACATATCTTCATTATATTTATGCAGGTTGTGCTTTATTATAGATACTAGGTGTGAGCAAGGAACACTTAACTACGTACAGAAAGCTTAAGAGGTCAGATGTTATTGCTCGCGCAATAACCGCAAAGAGGAAAAAAAAAGGCATGAGGTTGTGTTTTCACGTGATTCACTCTGACTCATAAATGCTGCACCAAATCCATGATTTCAAGTTAATAATTAAAATGAACAAGTCACCTAATTATAACTGAGGAATCACAATCTGAATTCTTATGAATTCATGAACAAGCTCCCTCATCCATTTCTGAAGGACATATTTGTTTTTCAAGAGCAGGAGTACTAATGAGTTCTAAAATCCAAGTTTGACACGTTTCATTTTAATTTGTCATATTATGGACCTGATCAATTTTTAAATTTTAGCTGCCTGTTAATTCGGTAGCAACTTTGTCATTACTTGTGATGCTGGATTGGTATTGGAACAACTGCATATTTAGTTTGTTGCTATTGTATCACAAAACCTATTTAAAGTATATCTAAGTCCCTGTTCACACCTAGGTGTTTCGTGAATGCACACCAAACTCAGGAAACAACGCACGCTTTGACACACATTCACAGAACACATCAAAAATGTGCAACGCGCTTGTGCCATTCTTCGATAATGGCACCCCAAACATGTCCAGGCAAATTGCGCACAAACGAGCGGGGGAAAAATGGGAGTCGCCACTAACAGAATTTGCTACATGAGCTACTTTCCCAATGGGCGATGTAGGGCAAATGTGGGAAACAAACGTGTGTGAACATGATGCACATTCCCGCTATGCTTGGGTGTGAATGGGGACTCAAGGTACGCATTTTTGTTGTTGATAGTGTTGGGGGTTGTTTACAACCCCTGTCAGGTTATTTGTTTGCCCTCTGTGTCCCACTGGGGAGATCTCCCTTCACTTCCAGTCCAGTAGATACAACACTAGGTGAGAGGAGTTATGGATATCCCCTTAGACAGTTGTCACCAGAACAGGTGTCCCCAGACACCTTCTATTTCCATTCTATTCTTGGTTCTGTGACCACTCAAAGTTTTGGATTTACCTCACTTTCAGTCCCAGTCACAATGGCCATCAGTACATATAAAGTGGATGTTTTTCCTGAGGGGGATACAGACAGCAATAAAAACCTGACTCTAACCCCTCACCCCCCTTTCCAAATATTGCATATGAATATATTATGATGTCCAACTACCATACAGGCCTTTAGGCATCTTTTCATATGCTTCCCAATTTCTTCCTACCTTTTGTTGAAAACAAATCCAGTGATTACTGAGCTCATTAGCTCAAGCTGAACTTTATATACAAAAGTGAATCAGTCGAAGCAGGGACTCCACCGCCTCACTCTCTCCACCTTGAAGTCTGTTTTCATTTTTGTAGCCAAATTGGAATAACACCTTCTTTATATGTGTTACATGCTCCCATTCATATAGCATAATATGAAAAAAATACCTTTCATTAACCCTTGCAGTTGGGCTACCCCTGCATTACAAGGGTTAACGTCTCGTTTTTGTATTGGTGCTGAAAAAAAAGTTCACCTGATCCTCTGATTAAGCTTGCTTTTTAGACCAGTATCTCTCCCCTGCACTGCAGCGGTCTAAGGTCCTGTAAATCATCACTTTTTTAGTACACAGTCTGTAGATGTAAGGACGCTGAGGAACATTTCAATTCTGCAGCATAGGAGAAGAGAGGCTTCTGTAACTGGAGAAGCAGGGATTCGGCTCAGGTGAGTCTAACTTTTTTTTAGCACCTAGACAGAAACGAGCACCTAACCCTTGCAGTGCAGGGGTAGCCCCACTGCAAGGGTTAATAAAAGTTTTTTGCCCAGAGTTTTTCTTTAAATTTCTGCATACACACACTCTTTTCTGAAGACTCTGAGGGCCTCTTCACATGAGATCAGGTCCTGATCAGGTCCTGATCAGCAGACGTGGAGCTGCTGATGCATTGCGTTTTTGGCCGCGTTTTTGATGCGTTCCAGCAAAAAAATATATTTTTTTTTTGCTGGAGTGGGGCTGTTAGTATGTTAGCTGCAGCGCAGTGCGTTTTTGATGCGTTTTTGCCGCGTTTGCGTATCCGTTCCGTTTCCGTACCTGACAAAATGTGACATGCAGTATTTTTTCTGTCGTAAGCTGAACGGACTGCGCACGTGAGAACTGTAGGCCATAAAACACATAGGGATACATTGGGATGCATTTTGAGTGCAGCAGCGTACGGAGCCGGTCAGCACACAAAACGGACGTCGTGTGAACAGGCTCTAAAACTGATGTTTTCCCTTAGTATGTAATGTGGAGATGGTGCTGGGGAGTTAGTCTGTACCATACTTAACCCTGTCTGTACTGTACTGGCATATCTAGTTATCAGTTGTAAACTAGATTTGAACACTGCCTGTCCTACCAATGGGTTAAACATCTCAGGGTCAGAGTAGCTTGCAGTCCTCCCAAAAGCCTGCTCCAAAGAAACAGGTAGAAAGGTAAGCAATCATTTTATTAAATAATTATTTTTAGGTATGTTGCATGGATAGGAACACAAAATAAACACACAGTGGTGTTTTTTCAAATTTTGGTATACAAAAAAAAAAAAATACGTTTTAATAAATAACACAATAAATCAATGAATCAATAGATATTATAGTTGCCCTTTTAAAGGAAAAACATAATTAACAGAAAATAATACACCATTTCCAGTTTTTGGGTGTACTGGAACTGCAGCTACAAAGTACAATTTTTTTTTTCTGCTTCTTGGCTCATTTGTCAAAACGATAACATTAATTTTGCTGGTTCAGCACATAATAGTTATTTGCAAGTTATTTTCAAGTTATGATTTAAATGTATATTTGTTAGGGTAACCATGCAACAAATGTAACAAAATGAACATAAGGGAATAAAATGTTTTCACTCTAAGAATAAAAAATAAATAAATAAATCTTGAAAAAATAGCTGAAAGAAGGTGGGAAGAGGGGGGATGAATGGGTTTATTAGTAACCAATTAGGGTTAAGTAGATGTCAATAATGGTTAAATAGGAAGGAAGAAGAAGAAAAAAAAAGAAATAAATGAAAAATATATTTCTTCTCACTTCATATATTTGGTTCAGTTCTAGTTCAAATAATATCACAAAACAAGTCTGCAGAAACGTAACTTTGTGCCAGCGGTGTATACAGGGCATGGAAGGGCATGGTCTGGGAGCCACTTGAAGGGGTGGTGCCGCTTTCTGTGTTAGCGAAAGTTTGCCGACCCACCGAGACTGCAGACTGCTACTGTCATTATTCAGCCCCTGATGCTTCCAGTTAGTTGTTAGGACTATATCACATACCTGACTGGAGACTCAGCTGAGAAGAGGACTGCCCATGCACCTCTCGTCCCACACCTCATGGAAGTAGTGACAGGTGATGTAAGGACAGAGTGGAGCACTGTTGCCGATACTGGTGGCTGGCCTGTTCTTGAGGAGGCGCTTAAGTGTGTTGAACAAGGATTGGGATGACACCGGGACCTCTTAAAACCAGAGCAGGCAACGGGTGTGAGGCCAACGAAGCACTGGCTGGATATCGTTGCTCAGAGTACTGATGGAGCGATCCACCAAGTTGCAGACAAAGAGGCAAGTCGGGGTCAAGCCGAGGTCATACACGGGGAGCCGAATCTTGAGGTGCCGAATCACAGATCAGGAGCAGGCTCAGGAAACCTAAGTCAGGGTCGTACACAGGGGAGCAGAGGTACTGAATCAGGAGGCGGAAGCAGATTCAATTAGTAACAAGCCAGGTTCATACACAGGAAGTCCCTTGGCATTCAGCAATGGATTGCATACTTGTGTGCGTGCACGTTTTTGGGCAGGAGCTCATCTGTAGGTAAGTCTCTTACAGGCTACTTGGCATCCTGGCAACCGTGTGTACAGTGTGTTGAAAGACACCGCTGGTGATTGGTTGTTAGGACCACTTGACATCCTAGCAACCGCCGCTCCTCAGCTCTTTAATGAATGAGCTCTGCCCCTTGTCTCCCTGTGCTGTGCTGGCTTCTCCCCTTGTCAGTGCTCTGGGGCTCTAATCATGCCCCCTTAGTTCTGTGTAGAGCTGCCTCCAACCCTTTTTAGCTCTGTAAAAGGCTGGTTCTGCCCCTCTAGAGCTCTGTAATGAATCACCCCCACCCCTTCTTGCCCTGTGTCATGCTGGCCCTGCCCATTCTCTTCTCTCCTTTCATTCTCTTCTCCAGCAACAAGGTGTCTATTTCGCTTGTGGAGTCCTGTCATCACTGGGAGACATCATCATTGTGCGTTATTCCGGATGCTCCACTGGTTCTGGAGAGGTAAGGGGTCTTTTCGTGATGTTTTTAGGTGTCCCAGGTCCCTCAAGAATGGTAATTTATGTACTGCATTATGTCTGTGTGTGAGTGGGGAGGGGTTTATAAAACTGTATGGAAGGGTGTGTGTTATACTCAGTGCCCCAGAGTCCTCCCCTACATCCAAGTCCTTAGGACTCTGATGTAAAGGGGGTCTCTTGGGATGCAGATATAAGGGGGTATTCTGCAGACTCTGATGTAAGGAGGAACTCTGGGGACTCTGTTGTAAGGGGGAACTCTTGTGACTGTGATATAAGGGGGACTCTGGTGACTTGGATGTAAGGAGGGATACTGAAGCAAGGGGGGACTCTGGGGACTCTCATGTAAGGGTACACTAAGTCCACCCTTACATCAGAGAGCCCCTTTACAGAGTCTGATGTAAGGGGGACCCTGGGGACTCTGAGGAAAAAGAGAACTATGGAAATTCTGATGCAAAGGGGACTCGGGGGATTCAGACGCAAGGGGGACTCAGGGATCTGATGTAAGGAGGAAGTCTGGGGACTCTGATGTAAGGGGAGACTCTGATGCGAATTTGACTTAATTATGAGTTGATATTATGGTAACGTTATCTAAAATATGGGTGTCAGTTTTTGGAAAGGGGCGCAATTTCAGGGCTTGCCATAGGTGCTATTTTCTGTAGATACGCCTCTGCTTTCTACTACTTTCTGATGTTACACTGAATGATCTCTTTGGTTGTTTATGAGGTAATACAAACAGGAGCTACTTTGATTTGCTCCTGCTCACAGACCATGACCTAATCTGTGAAGTTGACAGCAGTTCCTTGTGAGATGGGGGAGAGTGTTGAAGCATGCAAAGCAGATGAAGCGAGAAAAGTTAAATTTCAGCCAAAACTGGAAAGGGTAAAAGCTCTTTCAGGTTTTTGACTGCTATCCCCATCCCCATCAGTAGAAATAAGCTCAGACTCTAAACGAACCTGATCTGAACCGGAGCTCCTCCAAACACGGAAGCTTCTTCGATTGCCGCCCTATCTGCTGTAGCCAGGGATTTAACTGCCTGCAGCTGCACGTAAAAAAGGGGGCGGGATGTAGTGATGTCAATGACCTTATATGGCCACACGGCCAATTACATTTACCTACAATGGCCATGTAGCCATATAAGGTCAATAACATCAACACCAGTATCTCGCCACTTTGTTTATATTCAGCTGCGGGGTGGGTAATGCCTGGAAAGCCAGTAAGGTCCCAGATGTATGATATGTTCCACCTTAAAAACAAGTGGTTTCAGTCAAAGGTGCTTAAGCTTGCTCACATTGTGGAACAAGCGGTCTTTACATCAGAGTCTTGCCCGCTAAGATACAGTGGTGCTGCAATGCCCCACAATGCATTTTAATGCACAGCATGTTGCAGGGTGGGTGTCACCCGGTGCAGCTGCTGTGCATGCATCATGTCATCATGCATGCGCGTTGATGTACTTCATTGTTGGTGGCCATCTTGGTGACGGATGTCGGCAAAGAGAGGAGGGGATATTGACCTGGTGGGATCAGGTATGCCACCGGATCCCCTCCCCTCATGACCCAGTGCCCAACTTAGGGGGTGACACAAAAATAACTGTAAGTCATTTTGGTGTCACCCCCTCTGATGGTGTCACCCAGTGTGGGTCACACCCCCTTCTGACGCCACTATTGCAGCATAGGGCGTTAAGTGTAGTACAGTATAGTCCTTTAAAATAAGCATGCATCATCATAAGAATGCAGCAGATTATTATCATAATAACTCAAAACTTTCTGCATATAGACCAGGACATTTACAGTAAGGGTTTATGTGAGCATGGTGGCTAATACATAGCAGCTGGCATTAATGCACTCCATAGCTGTTGGTTGCAGCTCAAAAGTAGTGTGCAAGAAATAGGACTTCAAAGTGGTGGACATGGTAGATAATGTTATATAATGAGGTTGGAAAACGACAAACATCTTGAACCACCATTAGCACAGCATGCAATAGGCAAATCCAGGATATAAGAAATAGCCAATGAGTAGAGGGGGGGAAGTTGGGAGCAGTGCAAACTAAGCAAAACACGAGGAGAGTAGGGACACAAGACACAAAGAAGAAAAAAAAAACAGAAGGCAAAATTTAGGGTTCTAATCTCACGTTTAGTTTACTTATTTATATTGAGATTGTAGTCCATCACAGGAGTGAGCTTGGACCGGTGGCTACTTTACAACACACACAGGGATCATGGAGAACAAAAGTAGCCACCCTCCAGAAGAAAGTACAGTGTCAGCACCAATTCAGAAATGATTTGAGTATCTACAGCTGAGTGATACACAAATAATCTACATCTTTGTTAAGCTGGCCATACACCTTACAATTATCTGCAGATTTTCTGTGGTCAGATGGAGTTAAGTGTGGTCTAACTGTGTGGATGGGGTAATCTCCACCTGGGCCAATCTGCTGCACTTTTTCCATCTGACCACAGAAAATCTGCAGATATTTGTAAGGTATATGGGAACCTTTAATAGTTAGGGTACTTGAATGTATTTTTAAGATTTAACTCCTGAGTTTAGTGTCACTTTAATGTTAAAAGTGAATTCCCTGCACTGCTGCCTTCTTACTCAGTGACAACCTCCAACCACAGCACAAGTCCCTAGTAGTGTACTGACTATGCTGACAGCTCTCTTGCTAACTGTCCTTGATATAGACATACTGTATGTTAAGATCAATCATAGTATTATCACAGCTAACACTGCCAGGCACCACTGATCACAAGGTTTAGCTCCTGTGTCACTTTAACTTTTTCTCGCTTTCCTGATTTTCATACTTGTTACAGGTCACTGACTTAGAAAGTACTGAAGACAACAGATATGTATGAAAGCCAAGCGACTAGTATTTTCAGAAGGAAAACTAGGCAATGGCAGGCTCTATATTTTTTCTGTTTCCAGGTTTCCTTTAAGACATCAGATATACTGCAGGGATAAAGAGATTAAGTTACTAGGTCCAAGGTCACAAGATGCTGTCTTCTATCCGCTATCACCCTAAATTCACATGCATTGAATCTATTATAAGAATAAGACATTCTCACAGCATATTATTCCCTTGTTCATATTTCTGTTCACTATTTGGAATAATCTTAAGAGCCAATGTCAGAGCAACAAAACACAATAATATAATAATAGATGTAATCTCTTTGGAAGGTTAAGGATGTATTAACTCATTCAACGTTCGTAGATAAACCTGGAGAGAATCCAGTCACAGATTACTCTTCCACTAAAAGGATTACAGGAGGATACAGGTCAAACCTCCAGAAATCAACACTTGCTCTCCCAGTGAAATAGAGTAATGGTCATTAGAAATGACAGTATCGTTACCGCAACATGACTTTATGATATAGAGCCATGAAGCTCCCCCTCAACACGTTATATAAATACATTGCCTGAAGATGGGTGGTCAGTGCTGGAGCAAGGCACAGGGACAATCTGGAAAGTAAAGTAATAATAATGTTTACTGTAGCTTGTAGTACAAAGTCTTAATGCAAACATATTGGGGTTTTAGTAGGGTCCATTTGGTTCACTTTCCTTTGTCATTTTCTAATAAAATAAAATTTAAAAAAATGTAAAAATATTAAAGACGAACTCTGGGCAAAAATTTTCTTTAAGGGTTAAGTGCTCATTTTTGCCTAGGTGCTAAAAAAAAGTTTTACTCCCCTGAACCTCGGAGCTGGCTGGCTACTACAAACAGTCCCTCAAGCCTCTCTCTTCCTCCGTTGCAGCAATGGTATGTCCTTTGACATCATCACGTCCTCAACACCGTGTAGAGGACGTGATGACTCAAGGAGCCTTATGCTGCTGCAGAAGAGGGGGAGAGAGAGCATGCCTGCTCCGGATCAGATGAGTATAACTTTTTTTTTTTTTTAGCTCCTAGACAAATGAGCACTTAACACCTGCAATGTGGGGTAGCCCCACTGCAAGGGTTAAGAACAGTTTTGCCTAGAGTTCTTTTTTAAGTCATTATAGGGCCAACAGTCTCTACAGCTTCTGTCTAAAAAAAGGTAATTCTGCTATTGAAGGGCACATTTACTCCCTCCAACTGCCTTGATGGAATGTCCCTTGGCATCCTCATTTCCTATACACAGTGTATAGAATTGATGACTCATGGATTTTAGACAGCTGCAGCGGAGGGGAAGCGAGGTGGAAGAGACCAGTCTAAGAGCTGGCTGGCTCCGAGGATCATGTGAGTATAGCTGTAAAATAATTTTTCTTTTTGAACCTGGACAAAAATGAGCACCTAACTCTTGCAGTCTGGGGGTAGCCCCACTGCAAGGGTTAAGAATTGTTTTCCCTCGAGTTCTTCTTCAACTATGTGGTCCTGTCTCTCATGTAGTTACTCTCCTGACTTAAGACAAGTGTCTTGGATGGAAGGGATTAGGTGCAAGTAAATATGTAAATTTAATTTAATGTAATTCTCTGGGATTTTTAACTCTAAGAATCTTACTATTAGCCTGTCCATCTCTATTTATTACTCTCAGAAGTCTAGTTAAAGTGGACCATTACACTCAAAAACCAAATTCTCCCAATGCATCCCTTTATGTATGATGATTAATAATAACATAGACAAGTCAAGTGTAAAATGCTGTGATTTTGAAATACTTACACTTGCAGAGCATTCACTTCCTGCTTTGAAAGGGCAAAATGGCTTCAGTTTGGCAAAGCAATGCACACTGGGATTGCTGTGTCATCAGCAGAGCATTGCTGGGAAATCTCATCTGTAATCTCATGAGATCTCAGGGAAAGGCATTTTCCTCACCTGAGACGATGTGCATGGTCACATGTCCTAGTCACATGTCTAGTCACGTGTGCCAGAAATCAAGGAAGTAATAGGAGAGCTAGTAATCTGCCCTTAGTAAGCATGGCCACTGTCAGAAGACTGGGGAAGAAAAGAGAAATAAGGTATGCAAAGAATACAAAGCCGGCAATTATCTAGAAGTATCTGTTTGTAGACTGTCATTACTAAACATTTCTAAAGATATGTTTGTTATTTTAAAGATATGGGTAAAGGTCCACTTTAATAATGTGACTCACCGGCATGACAGGCCATATAAAAAAACATTTGTTGTACGATCTGTATGTTTTAGGTACAGTTCTACAAAAACTCTGGAGCATTAGCGATTGTATTGGCTGACCTTTGCAAACCAGCCACAATGTTGCAAGGGATTTTGCAATTTGGAAGGGCTTGCTCAATTTACTATTTATTTACTGTAAATAGAAAGGTGCTACTAAAAGTATTTCGCTGGAGAAAAATCATGCAAAAAGAAAAAAGTCCTTCTGCTAGGCTGGAATTTTTTCTATTCCTCCATTGTGGATGTACTTCTTTGGTTTGAAGAAAAGGCTGCTTTTATGTTCACAACAATTGTACTGTGTGAAAAATAGTCTGTAAGTATGTGGCGAGGGTGCCCACAACCAAATACTTCTCAGTGTAAAAAGTTTTATTGTACTCATTTTGCATAACATCAAGTTTATATCCAATTAACCTTGCCGCGGTGACACGTCTTGCACTGTGCCAGGGGACACACTGAAGGAGTTAATGTTAAATATGAACTTGCCGTTCAGCCTTTGTGCGCTACACAGCCTTAGACGATCCTGTTGTACTGAGTAAGATGAAGTGCTAGTTGTTTGTTCCCTGACTCACTCACAGCCCTTATTAACAACCACTGGGCATTAGCTTTCCATTACAAAGTTCATCACCACAATTGACAGGAAACAAACTGCATATAAAACTGAATAGAATGGTTAAGCAATTTCCCCGTAATGCTCTAAATCGCGCCTTTTAAATGTTTAACGCCTAACACTAAGTACACTTTTAAATTATTGTACTTGTGAATTGTAAGAGAGTACCACTGTATCATTGACCTAATCTTCCTCTTTTGTAAATGGTAAATTAGATAGGCGTAGAAATGTAGAGATTTCCGCAAGCTAGTGTATATTTAAAAAAAAGGTCCAATTTTACTCAGTTAAAGTGCCTCTTCAGACATTATCCTCTGTAGTATCACATGTATTAAAATGTAGTGCCTGCATTTATAGGGTGCTAATTAATAGTCTACATCTGTTGCAGGATTTCTGTCCATACTCAGGGCTGTCACCGAGGCATTCATAAATCCCTCTTTAATAAGCTATGCTCTTCTAACACATTTATTACCTTGCGGCCTCTATTCAAACAAGTATGATCATAATGATGAGTATATTTATTGCAAGAAGAAGAAGGAAAAAATGGATTTTGCCGCTTAAAAGGTTTTGACACATCATAGGTAGCTATATTTGTGGATTTTGTGTTTTTAAGACAAATGTGTCTATGGGTTCTAATTCTAGCCGTAGACAAGAGATGACAGAAAGGAGATCTAACTACTCAAAGATTTTTCTACAAAAAGGATAGAGACTATTCACATAGCAAAGTAAATCATCAAGATGATGAAGTAGTGCAATGCTGTGTTCACTTCAATTAACCAGTTAGTAGCAAAAGTGAACATAGACTTTATAAAGTAAACATTCACTTTACTAAGTCAACACCCTCTACTGCTTTGGTAAATGAAACCCACGTTGACTGGCTTATCCCTAGGGGGAAATTCAGTCATATTAAAAGGATTTTCTTGGGTGATCACTGTTGTTTCCTTGAGGGCAAAGCAAAGCCTGCATATGTAATGAGCAAATATGGCTGCCCATATGTACATATTTATTTCTAAACTACACTATTTTGCCAATTTGGGACACCCCTCCCATTCATTTGGTTCTCGTGTTACAAACACCTCCATGGCCACAAATGTATAAAATCAAGCACCTAGGCATGCAGACTGCTTCTACAAACATTTGTGGTACCGTGATAGGTTGCCACCTGTGCAATAAGTCCATCCGTGAAATTTCCTTGCTATTAAATATTCCACCGTCAACTGTTAGTGGTATTATAAAAAAGTGGAAGCAACTGGGAACAACAGCAACTCAGCCATGAAGTGGTAGGCCACGTAAAATGACATAGCGGAGTCAGCGCATGCTGAAGCGCACAGTGCGCAGAAGTCGAGACGTGTTCTCTGGAGTGACGAATCATGCTTCTCTGGCAATCCGATGGACGTGTCTGGGTTTGGTGGTTGCCAGGAGAACGGTACTTGCCTGACTGCATTGTGCCAAGTGTAAAGTTTGGTGGAGGGGGATCATGGTGTGGGTTTTTTTTTTAGGGGTTAGGCCACGTAAAATGACATAGCGGAGTCAGCGCATGCTGAAGCGCACAGTGCGCAGAAGTCGAGACGTGTTCTCTGGAGTGACGAATCATGCTTCTCTGGCAATCCGATGGACGTGTCTGGGTTTGGTGGTTGCCAGGAGAACGGTACTTGCCTGACTGCTTTGTGCCAAGTGTAAAGTTTGGTGGAGGGGGATCATGGTGTGGGGTTGTTTTTTAGGGGTTAGGCTTGGCCCCTTAGTTCCAGTGAAGGGAACTCTTAAGGCATCAGCATACCAAGACATTATGGACAATTTCATGCTCCCATCTTTGTGGGAACAGTTTGGGGATGGCCCCCTTCCTGTTCCAGCATAAGTGAGCACCAGTGCACAAAGCAAAGTCCATAAAGACATGGATGAGAGAATTTGGAGTGGAGAAACTTGACTGGCCTGCACCTCAACCCAATAAAACACCTTTGGGATGAATTAGAGCGGAGACTGTGAGCCAGGCCTTCTCGTCCAACATCAGTACGTCACCTCACAAATGCGCTTCTGAAAGAATGGTCAAACATTCCCATAGACACATTCCTGAACCTTTTGGACAGCCTGTTATAGCTGCAAAGGGTGGGCCACCTCAATATTGAACCCTACGGACTAAGACTGGGATGCCTTTAAAGTGCATGTGCTTGTAAAGGCAGGCATCCCAATACTTTTGGCAATATAGTATATATATTGAAAAAAGGTTTTTAAATTAGTAACACAACTCTGCCCCTGGCTATATCGCCAACCTCATTTCAAGATATCACCCAAACTGTCCTCTCTGCTCCTCCCAAGACCTCTTGCTGTCGTAGTTCCTTTATCATCTCCTCCCATGCTCGCCTACAGGACTTCTCCAGAGCCTCTCCAATCCTCTGGAACTCTCTACCACAACCTATCCAGCTATCTCCTATCTCCTAAGCTGTCTGCCTTTAGGCGATCCCTAAAAACTCATCTCTTTAGGGATGCCTATTCCTCCTCCTCTTAAAAACGGTACATCTACTCCTTAAATTAGATCATCCCTCACAGTTATTACCTTTTGTTTACTTGCCCTCCTTGTTGATTCTAAGCTCTCATGAGCACGGTCTTTCTAATCCTTTTGTATGGTATTGTATTGTCATTGTACTCTCTCCCCATATTTTGTAAAGCACTGAGCAAACTGTTGGCACTATATAAATCCTGTATTATTATTATTATTATTACATCAGGCAAAAATCTTTTACATGTGTATATAAAATTCACAGAAAAAAATATACATGCCATTTAACCCTTTCACTGCCACCTATGTATGTCATACATCGCTGACAGCTGGCCCCTTTGAACAGATTGCCTGTGGCTGTAGCCACCAGGACTCTGTTTACATGTGTAAAGCTGACTGCTGGCTTTCCACTGGAAGGTTCTGTTGCTGAGCTGCAGCCAGATAGCTTTCAGGGGCCGATGTAGTGTGCCCACCTGCCTTGCTTCCCGGGCTCTGCTGCCCCTTGTGTTTCTCTGCTTAAAATAACACATTGTGTTTCTCTGCTTAAAATATAAGACATAATAATGTGAGACAGAAAAATGCTCTGCCACTGTATAAAGATGTAGATACTGGCAAAAATGGTGCATGGTTCAGCAGGCAAAGGGTCTCTGAATCTCTGTAATACTCTGTAAACTCATTGGACTGTAGTGGGTGTTATCTCACAAAAGAGAATCAGTTTAGCCAGCATGTGCTCCCTCCTCAAGTGGCTGATTGGCTGCAGGAGCAGTGTGTGTTTGTGTAGACACACAAGGAGTGTGTTCTGGCCTTAAAGGCAGGCACTCTGGTCAGCTTATGTATGAGAGAATTTTAGTCTCTCTGTGGGCCTAGGCAGACTAAATAGCCAAAAAGCTCTGTATTTGCTTTGTGACAGCGTGATGCTGAAAACCCCTGCAAAGGTAATCCCAATGTTAAGTAGCTTTGGTGTTAAAAGTCGTTGGAAAGCCCTAAAACACAAGTTGGCAAGTAGAATGATTATGCCAAAGCTCCTCATTTGAAACAAAATCTCACAAATGCCATTTAATTACACTATGACATATATTTGTTTACATAAATAACAGCAGGAAGAAAATGTGCAGTAATTGTTTTCTGCTTCTATAGAAATCCCTTCGGGTCCAAGGGCAATATAAAATAAATAAGATAGATACACAAAGGTGCTGGGTGCAGAGATTCATCCACTGATCTCCTTAATCATAAGGTGATTGCATACAAGTAAGCAGCACTGCACAGTCAAATGTAGCCTAAAGCCCATTTCCAAGCACATATACACACCCCACCAATCCCTCCCTCCTCTTTTTAGTTTACCTGTATTTGCCATCATATGTCCTTCGCCAGCACCTCTTGTGGCAGTGGAGACCAGTACTCCAGCAATGCAGTCTGTACCTGCTGCTGAGTGGTCTAATAGAGCCTGAGAGGACCTCTCACCTGAGCAGTGATGTGGGCACCCGAAGAACTCGTCCACTATGGAGTCTAGGAAATAGGAGACATGGGAGCCAGTGTGTCATGGGACATGCAGAGTTAGGTGAGAAATTAAGGGTTTTATTGCTGCAACAACACTAAATGCAAGAGTACTCAGTGCTTCTTATCTTCACCTTCTTTATATTATCTGCATCTTAGAAACATGCAGTGATTTATTTCCTTGCATCTATATGAAGGAGACAAAAAAGCACACAAAAGAGAGCACCCACCTAGTGCATTACACAATGACCTAGTGCATTGACAAAACCAGAATAATGGATAGCATATGAAATGTACTTACACTTCCATTACCATGGAGATGCACTGCATACCCCCGCTAACCGGAAACAGAACTTGCTGACATTCGTACACCTTCTATAAGTCACCAGTCCACATAAAGCCTTGCTGCCCAGCATCTCCGTGGAGGACTAACGCTTGACACAGAGTTTGTCCTTACTGCAGTTTTGGATCACCTGAGTGAGACTGTTAGATCGCTGGGACCCTGTTACATACTTCTGTAGTTTTCTCCAGAGTTTGAGTGCAATATTATTAGATTTTTTAAATTAGGGTTTTTATAATAACTGCACTATCTATGCCCCCTTCCCTCTCATTCTGTGTGCACTCCTTCATGGCTGTATTCCACTTGCATGCTTGGAGCCATTCAGTGTTCGTCTGCCTAAGAGGTTTTTGGCGCTGAAGGGAATCTCACCTTTTCATCTGTAAAATCCTACTTTATAACTCTATATTGTACTCTATATTGTACTCTATTTTGTATTGTATCTATTGTTCTAGTTATGTCAACAGTAATGCACTAGGTTGGTGTGCTCTTTTGTGTGTTTTGTTCAAGGTATCCTCTGCCTTCACTGAAGCTGCAAGACAGTGCCCATTCTACCCCCCTCTCCTTGCCATGATGTGGACCACTCAGATTATATTGACCTTACCATCAGTGTCAGAAGCACCAATTTACTCTTCTTATCTTTATGTGTATGAAGCCTTAGGCTGGCTTTACTCTTACGCATTGCTTATTTCCATGCACATTGAAGAGCATGAAGAGCATGGAGATACAGGTGAATGAACATGTGCTGTGTTGAGGTGTATTGGGAAAAATTGAGTCAGGTACGTTTTTGCTGCATGGGTGGTCGATAAATTACCAAGAGAAATGAATGGGTAGATGCAAACTTATTGACTGTGGATAACACTTTTGCCTAGATGCAAGGGTGTAAATGGACTCTTTTAGCCTCAGAATGTAATACCAATATCTGGGATTTCATACTATGTATGCATAACGCAACGGCACATAATCAATTATAAGCTAAAAGCTGTAGCACATGACAGTTGGTAATCATAATATGTTACTTTGTCCAATATTTGAAGAGGGCAAGAAGGAGTATGAGGCCACGGCAGGGATTTGAAGTTCCTAGAGCCTACATTATTTAAGGCCTTGATAGTTGGTAGGCTAGTTGGGAAAGAGATTATTAATTTTATGAGCAACCAATGGGGGTGAACAAAAAATAGTGTTATAGAGGCCATGCCCAGGGTGGTTTATTACAAATGTGGTGGCTGCCTTCTGCACTAAAAGAAGGCAGTGCAGCTCTAAGAGGCCTATGTAAAGGACTCTAACACTAGTTCAGTTATGAGATTATAAAAACAAGAATAAGCTTTGGAGGTCTTCTGGGGAATAAGGTGTTTAATTCTTGCAGAGATATGATGACCTGATCATGGCAAATATGCTTTTGTTAAGAGTTAATCCTCCGTCAATTACAACAGCCCAGGTTATGGACAAGATTTCATCTTTGAAGCTTTTTGTTGCCCAGACACAAAGGAGTTTAGCTGAATGTGTGCCTGTGATAACTGTGGTATCTTAGTTGTACGGAAATCATCCAGTTTTTCCTTTACTGATTCTGCCATTACAACTTCATGCGGTAAGACACTCAAAGCATAAAGGACAATTTCCTAAACAGAAGGCAAACTCTTCTCATTCCTTTTGTCCTTTGTACATTCGATGTGAAAAAAAGGTTTCATTTGCCACAATTCTTCATATTGACCTTGTACATCAATGTAGACATATTAGGCCACTTCTAAAGGTTTTTTTTCCTAAAACAGAACATTCCCATTTTTCTAGCCCTTCATTGTAAGTGATATCTCCCTTCTCCTTTATTAATATCTGTGCACCTTTGCATTTCACCCAAAACACAGATCTCCTTTTTTATTGTGTGTTCTTAAAACAGTACCCAATATACTAACCTACCAAGTGATGCAATGGCGATAGTATGTCAGCATCATATATTTGTATCATCATAATAATAATCTGTACATGGTTTTAAAGTTGCTGCAGATATGATTCTTACCAGTCATGATGGTGCTGGACACCTGACTGAGCCCTTCTTGTTTTATTGGAACCAACAGGAACACGGAGACATGAATTTACTTCATAACATGTAGTTCAACTAGAGAGAACAATACATTATACAAGCATTAAAGTAACAATCCTGCCTAGTGGCAAAGCTGCTAATCACAATCTATTATATTGAAAATGGTTGTTAAACATATAGTTGTATAAACAGTAAGGATGAGCTTCAGGTTTGGATTCACCATGACTTTAACTTGAGCCAAAGTAGTTCACAGTTCAAGATTATGGAGAACTAATGTGGCCATTTGCATCTATAGCATACCGACAATGCAATTCCTGGCCTCTAAACTGTGGTCAGGTAACTTATAAGAGCCAATCATAGGGGTTTTCTAATATGCCAGCCCCCTCCCTATAAATGTCAGGGTTCCCTGCAGCATTTGTTAAGTGTATGTTGGAAAAGACATGGAATAGGTAAAGATTACAGACTGTTTACAGGGAGAGCTAAATTCTGCTGCTGCTGATTGCTTAAACACATCTATATTCACAATGAGTCACAGATACACTCATAGTGTGTTGTGTAGTTTTGTAGCAGATTATGAAGGGATCACTGAATGAGAGAATTAGATGCTGCCATTGATTGCTGAAAATGTCTATATTATACAAATGTTCTGTGCATTTGCACGCCACTAGATAGCTCCTCAGCACCACCTAGGGGTGCTAGTGCCATGTGAATGGCAGAACATATATAAATCAGCCCCAAAGAGTCACCAACACTGTGTGTTAGACAGTCCTTTAGAAAGATTACAGAGTGTTCACTGGTGTTTGTCCGGTTGAAAATGCAGCCTAGTGAAATTTTTAAAGACGGTGCACATATTTTATGATGAGTTTGGCAAATGTCTAGTGAATCATACCCTGGACGATTTTGCTTATCTCTAACAAACAGCTTGTTAACACACATTTGCTTTATACATTCTAGTATTTTATTTACTTTTACTGCTGCTGCATGGCAATGCATGTTGCTTCCTATCTTACTGTTAACCATTATTGCCAAGACCCTTTCTAGCTATGTTTTGCCTGAGTGCATTCTGGTTAATTCAGTACTTCTTAAATATCTCCTCATATCCCACTGACCGTTCATGCTATATTGCATTGTTAGGATAGTATGGGTTCCCAGTATGAGTTTCCCCACACCCTTTAGCTAGTTGACCACAAATCGGACCTCCATCCCACTCCCCCCATGGCGTCTTTTTCCCCTGGGCTAAACATTTAATAGCAATACAGACCTCAGCTCCTGGCTTTACCTAGTTCTCCCTAGTGAGTCCTACCAACTACAAATGAATATTTACAGTCTCTGTTGGAATAGGCTGTGAATGCTATTGTGCATGTATGAGGATGCCACAATAGAAATCAGTGGTGTGACTGTAGTCTGTATAACTGTTAAGATTTTTGCCCAGAGGCCTAAGGGTCCTTTTGAAGGGTCAGTTACATTCAAAAACACTTCTTAGATTATCTCAAGACAAAACCATTAGGTCTGTGGTAGCAGTTGCTACTAAAAACTGCTTCCAAAAACGGGAATCCCCGTATCACATAGCACTTTCGAGCAACTATTCACTTATTGGCTATTTTTATACATTTAAATGATATCAATGAAACAGAATTATTGTTGTGTTCTACATTATCAGATTCCATAGTTCATGCTCACATCTTAAATATATGCAGATACACTCATTATGTTTTTGGTAATTGCTTACTGTAAGTACCAAGTTATGGTAGGGCATTCGTGTTGCTAAATGCCTTGTCACACTTCACCTGCCTCACTTCTAATCTGTGTGGTAAAGCTGTTTCAGGTCATTGATCCTAGTCTGTAACTAAGGCCACAATTGGATTTATTGCCAGTGGCTACTGGGAAAAGAATGTTTACAGGGGATTTTATAGGAATTTATAATGAACATTTCAGAAGCTGGCAAATGTATTGGGGATATTTATACACTTGGGTATGAAATATAAAAACATCAAACGGACAGACATACTAGTTCACAACCTCAGTGTGGTTATTTTATGCATGGTTATGGGTTATTTAAAGAGATGTCAAATTTATGAAAGCGCACTTTGGAATCATAACTGGGAATGCAATGGAGATTTTATAGAAGGACTTTTGTTAGAGTAATTAAAAAAATAGAATTTGTATACCAGCATATTAGTGTAACTGGTTTACTGTTAGGCTGGGCAAAATGGCCTTATAATAACAGATGCTCCCTATGGCTATTAGTTATGGTAACTTGCATTTCTGAACTTGTAGGTGGTGACAATGAACACCTTTTAACAATCAAAAGATTTTCAAAATGCCATGCGTCTGCTGTGCTGCCATTGGTTAATTATTGCAGCTGGTCCTGGTGCACAGATGACTACTTTGAGGATGGGCAGATATCTAACTGGTCCTAATTCTTAGCATGATATCACATGGCCCACTTTTAGGTCTAAACTAAACAGGTCATTTTAAGTTGAGTGAGCTGCATGACTGCAAACTGCCTGCAATTGATTTCAGATTGCTCAGATTAATCACACCCATTCACTTCTATTGTGATTGTTAGATTAATCTTCTGCGATTAATCTTGGTCACTATTGTCTAGTGTTTATTGGGTGAATGGGTGCGATTAACTGCACCATACTGTTTTCAATCATGGTTGATTTTTTTTTTTCTTGCAGTGTGCTCGTTTGAAAATCAGTCAAATAGTACAAACAATAATAGAAAAGATCTAATTGTGGCCAAACAGAGAAGGACATTGGCAATATTCAGGTTAGTTCTAAAACGGTCAAATGAGTACCAAGAGTCAAATCTGTGATTAAGGACCACAATGTCATCATTTATTGTAACCTTTTTACATATGTTCAGTATGTTTTTATGCATGTTAAAGCAGAACTGTACTATTTTTTTACCCACCTCCTACCTATACCCTCCTCCTACGTAAAAGTATTGGGATACCCCTCCAAATCATTGGATTCAGGTGTTCCGTGAAATTTCCTTGCTATTAAATATTCCACGCTCAACTGTTAGTGGTATTATAACAAACTGAAAGCAACTGGGAACAACAGCAACTCAGCCACAAAGTGGTAGGCCACGCAAAATGACAGAGCGGGCTCATCGCATGCTGAAGCGCACAGTGCGCAGAAGTCGCCAACTATCTGCAGAGTCAATAGCTACAGACCTCCAAACTTCATATGGCCCTCCGTTAGGCACAACAACAGTGCGTAGAGAGCTTCATGGAATGGGTTTCCATGGCCGAGCAGCTGCATCCAAGCCTTACATCACCAAGTGCAATGCAAAGCGTCGGATGCAGTGGTGTAAAGCACGCCGTCACTGGACTCTAGAGAAGTGGAGACGTGTTCTCTGGAGTTACAATGCAAAAGAATATGGACACCGGCACTCCAAAAGTAGATAGAATACGTCTATTTATTTGACGTACATGCAAAAGAGTAGCATAGCAGCACTAAGTTTGCTATGCTACCTTTTTGCATGTACTTGTCCATATTCTTTTGCATCGTTATGATGGTGGCCATCCGTCAACTACCAAGCACCCATGTTATTTTGATAGATATGCGGCCAGGAGTGTAATGGGTACATGGACTGTACTCTGGCGTTACAAATCACGCATCTCTGTCTGGCAAACCGATGGACATGTCTGGGTTTGGCGGTTGCTAGGAGAACGGTACTTGCCTGACTGCATTGTGCCAAATGTAAAGTTTGGTGGAGGGGGGATTATGTTGTGGGGTTGTTTTTCAGGGGTTGGGCTTGGCCCCTTAGTTCCAGTGAAGGGAACTCTTAAGGCATCAGCATAACAAGACATTTTGGACAATTTCATGCTCCCAACTTTGTGGGAACAGTTTGGGGATGGCCCCTTCCTGTTCCAACATGACTGTGCACAAAGCAAGGTCCATAAAGACATGGATGAGCGAGTTTGGGGTGGAGGAATCTGACTGGCCTTCACAGAGTCCTGACCTCAACCCGATAAAACACCTTTGGGATGAATTAGAGTGGAGACTGCGAGCCAGGCCTTCTCGTCCAACATCCGTACCAATTCCTGAATAGAAGATGAACATTGCAGCAAAGGCTGCTTTTTTAAAAATCTTTTTTTTGTAGGTTTCTTCTCCTGTTCATAAATTAATATGCTCTTTGCTTTTGTTCTGGTGGTTAAACATTTTCCTTATCTAAATTTATCAAACGTTGTGCTCAGTAAGCTTTTTTATTTTAACAATTGCTGTCCTGTGAAACTTTTACTCTTTTTTTTCTTTTTGAAATGGGAGTTATTCTTAAAGTTTTAGATATAATTTAACATGAAAATGCATCACATGAAGCTTCTTTTAGTTATGGATATATGTATGGCTTGGTTAGAACCCCTGTCCCATTTTATTTTTGCTGTATGTGTCTCCAGCGGGGAAAATGCCCTCACTTTTTAGCCTGGTGACCATTATTACCGGGATAAAAAGAGATGGGAAATCCAAATTTTATTTGTCACCAGAAATGGAGTGCAAAATATTGCACTATAGAATTGAATCTAAATACTAGCAAGCACCAATTCACTGTCCAGGAATATATACCAACAGGTAGGCTGTGTTTCCAATATGCATGCCAAATTATAACTTTCAACTTTGACTGTACATTGATATGGGCTAGATTTTGGCCTTATTATGTTTTATGTGTAGATGGTCTACTGTTTCCCCATCGAAGCAGGGCTCCTAGATGCCCATATCACTATTAAATCAAATGGTTTATGAGTGCTCTGCCTATATTGTAATTGGCCGCACACTTTTCCATCATCATCAAATAGGGGTGTAACCACAAACTATAGGACCCATAGTAGAACTCTCTGGCTTGGAGAGTTGTCTTTAGGTTGATTAGGTGTTGTGTGTGAAGCACGCCATGATGAAATGTGGAAACCATGCCATGAAGAGTTAAACCTAGACTGATCTAGGGAGTAAGGGATCAAGAGTTGAACCTGGACTGATCAAGGGAGGGAAGAATAGCAGGAGACTGATTGCCTTAAGGTGCCCATACACCTTACAATTATCTGCAGATTTTCTGTGGTCAGATGGAAAAAGTGCAACAGATTGGCCCAGGTGGAGATTACTCCACCCATACAGTTAAGTATAGATTGAGGAATCTGTTGCACCTTTTCCATCTGACCACAGAAAATCTGCAGATAATTGTAAGGTGTATGGCCAGCTTTAGAGATACCAAGAAGCTGCCCCGCAAAAAGAAACACTGTCATAAAGAGCCCTAGGGAGGGAGATTGGCTTACTTTCTAAACCTGAGAGCTGCATGGGAAAGCATTTTGTTCAATCTTTCGTTCAGGACTAACTACACAAACCCAGTCGTGCAAACTGTGATGCCATTTTCAGGGATTGAGAAAGAAACAGAACACTTCCCTGTGAAGACCAGCAGGTCTGTAATATCTGCTACTCCATTAAAGTGACATTAAATTTAATGATTTAATGTCACTTTACAGTATTGGTTTAACATAAACCAATACTGTAATGTGCGCCTTACTGTAATCCATGGTAGTTTCCCTTCTCTTTGCTGCTCTTCCTTTTAAATCCTCATGCCTTCTCATGCTTGGGGAGAACTTCCCTTTTCAGCTCAGGGCCTCTTCCTGTAGTGCTGGCTCAGGTTGCAAACCTATACACAGGCACCATGTAGCCATTCCAGAGACAAGGCAGTCTGCTGCAAAACAGAAGTTCTGCCCAGCATGAGAGCAGATACAGATTTAAAAAGAAGAGCAGCAAAGAGAAGGGAAACAACCATGGATTACAGTAAGGCGCACATTACACTATTGTTTTATGTTAAAAAATCTGAGGGTTTAATGTCACTTTAATGTTTTAAAGAAATACCATGTAGGATGAGTAAAACATGTGTGTGCAAATGGCGATCCTAGAAGAGGGGTTATGTTATGGCTGTAGCTTTACCTATTAATACATATGTCAGTAAAACAATTTTATTTGAATAGGTAGAACTTTTAATGAAGACTAACACATTTCATCTTTAGTTTTACCCAGTTTCTGTAACCAAATCCATAATAGCTGTTCGCCTTACACTGTATTTTTTTTTTGCTGGTCGAAACTGCAAACTCCATTTTGTTGAAAGATTCACTAAACTTGACTGTAAATGGTTAAATATCTTATAGACTGCATAAACCCTTGCTAAATGAGGTCTTAAGACTAAAATCTGTTCAATACCATTAACCAAATAAATAAAAACGATAAGGGAATTAAAGAGAAAAAAAATCTATAGAAGTGTTTTAAAGCAGCTGATGCATAGTGCAGTTTTCCAATTTCTTTGCTAGCATCTGATGCATGGTAATCAAATGTACACATGAGTCCAGGTAAATTCAGGAATTTTATATTTTTACCACTGATGTAGAACTGTAGCCTTTTTGATGCCGCTATAGTTCATTACCTTTTGGCAGTAGTAAATACTACATCTCACACCAAAACCCAGGTTGAATACATTTGAGTGACCACAATGGGAATTGTCATAAAACATTGCCTATCCTCTTTAAAACTCTAGGAGCTGAAAAAACTTCTGCAGCATTCAGTGGCTTATGAAGACCTTCTGTAAACTGCTCATAGGCATGTTAAGCTGATGCTTTGTGATGAACATGTGGGTCTTATATCCCATCTCAGTGTACCTTAGTCAGTGAATTTAAAGTGAAGAAAGAAGAAAGTAGAATCTCTTCTACTGGCTATTAAGCTCATACTCGTAATACAGTAATTATTTGTATATTTTTATGCATCTTTAACAGGGTTAGAAGTTTGAAAAGTGCAATGATATGTATGACCTGAAATATTTAAAGCAGTGCCCTCTTAAATAAACATTGTCACTTTGTCCATTAGGGGCAAAGTGACAGTGTCTGTGTAATGTCCCCCCCCAATTCTCTGTTACTTATTTCCCCAGCAATCCTGCACTGCTCCTTTCTCCTTCACCGATGGTGCAAATTTCTGTGCGAAAGCATGTGACCCCCTCCCCCCTAATGCAGTGCTCCAGAGGCCAGTTGTTAGGCATAAGCACTGTCCCATGATGGAAAGCGTCATAGTATGCACTAGGCTCTGATACCAGTTAAAGTGACAATGACTTTTTAAATATAACCTAGTGAAGTTCAGAACCATAAAGCAAGCACAAATATATACCCACAATGCTAACTGCACTGGTTTGGAAAAAAAAAGATCCTAAGCATGCCACTTTTGCATTACATATTGCAATGTACGTGCCTCTGATAATCTCTGCAATTCTTTGTAGGACAAGTGGGCATGTCTAAGCAATGATTAGTCACTATTTGCATTTTAATTTGCAGGGTCTCCAGAATACAAATATGTAATGTTTCTCAACAGGTATGTGTGGGGACCTAGTAATGTCTGCTTTCTAACTAACTAACTATGTTTTTACAAAAATATACTTATTATGACAGGTTTATTTTAAAGATGATCCAGTTCAGAGAGGTTCACTGTATGTTCAACAAGAGGCAAAGTTTTCCACGGCCAAAAAAATGTTAAATATCAGCAGCAAATAACCGAGCAATATTAATTCATCACCCAACAACATCTGTACCCATCACAAGTATGCTGGTGGGTGAACTGCAGGGAGCTCAGTGTTAATGTCTTGCTTTCAATCAAGGAAATATGCAGGTCTAAGAAGGAGCAGTGAAGTTTTATCAACCTATATGGAGTTGCATTTGGGTGACATTATGGTACTGACTTCAGCAGCCCGTGACTTGCAACACCGATGATGATCAGGCACGTGACTCACTGAGGTGAAGGCCGACACTATAGACAGTTGCATTGACCGTGCACTGGGCAATGACTGGCTAAAATTGAATATGAGGACTTATTGTAAAAGCACTGCTGGCACACTGCAGAGCACTGCTATGGAACAGGAATTGGGTAAGGACTGTGAGTAAGTAGCCAGGAGCTGAAATTTCATACTATCATGTCTAAATGGAAGACATTAAGTTAAGTATAAATTATGGGACTGAGGTACGTTTGTCACATAGCAGTCCCTTAGCAGTATTATTTTGCTTACAACTTTATGCTACTCAGTTTAGCATGGTATGTCAATTGAGTTGGACAGTGTAGATGGGAGAGGCAAGTCAGAATTTGAGTGCATTTCAACCTTCTCCCCCAAACATGTAATATATTGCAACTTACCAGTCTATAAATGTGGTGCCTACATTTCTCTTTTCAGCCATTTTCCCCCTTATCTTTATTTTTATCCTTTCACCTGGTAATCTTGTTATTAACACACTCCCTGCCCTAGGGTGACAACATTCACTCACTGTACTGTATCTGTGGAGGGACAGTGTTGTCACCTTAGGCTGTTTGCTCCTAATTTGGACTACAAGAATCACCCTCTCTCCTCATCTCCATTACATAGGGGTAGGGGAGTTTGTATTTCCCAGAAGATAGCTAGGAAAGCTAAATACATTGTTTAAGAATTCAGTTCAGTACACAGAAAGTTAAATGACACTGGATTTCTGGCAGAATCAACAGGTACTTGCAGAAAATGTTATTAGTGTAAAAAAAAAACTAATGCAGCTGCCACATCTAAGAACTGGCAAGCTGCCATTTGTTACATTTCTGTTCTTAGGTTTAGATACACTTTAAAAGTCAAAACAGAGTACATTCTAAATGTTTTGGTTTGGTGACACCCCCTCTTATCCTAATGTCTTAGGCACTGTTTTTGAATCCCATTTCCACAAAGCACACTGGCTGCTCTACCGTGCCCATAATCTGTTTCAATTAGAATTTGTATAGGTTTATTTACTAAATACATATACATTTGTATATTGTATACCATCATATAAATCTAAACACAATTACTACAAATATAATATAGCAAATAAAGAAGATTAAAAGAAAACAATGGGCTCATCCCTTTAAAACCATGTCTTCCCCCATTCATAGGCTTCTTTAATTGTGACTATCCTGTTTAAAGATAATTTATTTTATTTTATTGAGTGGCTACAGATAAATGACATAATTGTTTCTCTACTTCTCAGAACATATTATAACACGTATCATAGAATTATTAGTCAGTTCTTGCAATACTAGATGTTTTCCTTCTCTATTATTATAGAAGAGAGTCGTATTTATATATATTTGACATCTGCTCCTCCCCATTGACTTAGTCTTTTGTTGTCGGAGGTAAACCTGTTACAAATAAATACTTGTTAATAATTTGATAATTTGAAGATGTAAGGTTCATACCATCTGTGAATCTTAGTTGTGATTAAAGAGCTAATCCTAATACCCATTATTCCTAATGACAAGACCAAGCAGGCTTAAAGCATTAGCTGTCGGAAGCCAAAGAGAAGAAGCAATGAAGGATATCTGCAATCTTGGACACAACTGAGGAATTGGTCCGTCCTCCTCACAACAAAACTGATACAAAAGAATTACACCTTCACTAAAGTCTATTTCCTCGTATAATCACACAAAATGATTTTTCTTAAATATGATAATAAATCACTGCAAAAAATCAATGTGGCAGGGCCCAACTGCTCTGCCTGATAACGCATCAATCAATATTTAGTATTTAGATTTTAATTAATACATAGCAGAGCTGGGCCCTTTTAAGAGAGAAATATTATCTCAGATAAAAATATCCTGCACCTTTGGCATGCAAAAGTTGTTGCTTATATCTGTCATTGATCAATCTGCTACAGTTGTGATTAAAAACCCTTGAAAATAGCAGACAAGAGCACAAACAGATTGAACCAAGCACTGTGTTTGAGATTCTGCTGCATAAATACTATTGCAGAATGCTGGTCAACCCTTTCAGTGCCCGATTAGCTGTCTGTATTTATTTTATTATTCTTTATTCGCACATACAGACCACACATAACCTTGTTTTATACTTAAAAAAGATCTCTATATAATGTATGTACACACAGGATTCTGAAAACAGCATTTGGAAACAATGGCAGATCAAACCAAGCCATGTGACTGCTATATGGAAAGGGGTGGGAGTGTGGGTATTGGATCCATTGTCCCCCATTATCAGAAGCGTCTTCAATTTTTTTCAGACAGGAACTGCCTACAATATGGTGTATAGGCTAAAGGTACTGACTGCATTTGTTCTGTTAAAACTAAAGGGTGCTCAGAGTTTAGACCTAAGCAAATAAGTCTGCACCTTTGGCTTCACGTGCTCCATCCTATAGTCTTTTTTTAATTGTTGGAAAAATAAAGCTTTAAAGGAGAACTATGAGGTGAGTGCTTTTCACTCACCTCATAGTTCTAGCCGACCTGTGATAATGAGACTGTCACAGGTCGGCTCAGTAGATCGGGAGGTGAGCGAACATATACCGGCTGGATTCCCCCTCCCCGCTCCGATCCACCAGCGCTGACGGGCGGAACGGAGACCGGGAGGGGGCGGGTACAGCTGGCTCTGCCTCTAGATAGGCAGAGCCAGCTGTAACTCACGCAGCTGGGCGGATCTCGACATCGATGTCGGGATCCGCTCTGGCTGCGGCGTCTCAGTATACCGCGAGCTGTAGCTCGCGGTATACTGAGCTTAGGGTAATGGGAGGACGCTAGTTTGTCCTTCCGTTACCCTAAGGAGAACTATGGGGAAAAGCCCTGACCCCATAGTTCTCCTTTAACACTTTGGCCTGAAACTATCCTGCCATGATGTGTAAATTACAGTACATACTGTATATATCTTTATTTCTTCTGAGGTGTCCCATAATTAAACTGAAAGAAGTCAAGCAGACTTTTTTCTCTGGTCTATCTATACAGTGTGAGCTTTTGGTTCGGGTCAAACATAATTTCAACCCAAATCCAAGTTGTTCACAGTTCAGAAAAACAGCAAACTAATGTGCCCATTTGCCGCATAGGCAACCAATTACCAATAATGATCTTCCTTGCCTTGGAACTGTGGCCAAGTGGCTTAGAAGGACTAGTAATGGAGAATTTCTTATGTGTCAGCCCCCTCTCTATAAGGACGCAGTCACACCAAAATCGGAAGGATATTGCAAGTCAGTGGAGGGTCCGTTGACTTGCAATTGTACCTTCCGATTTCCTTCTGATCCATTGCGCTGTGATATGTTTTTCAACGGGTGCTAACGGAAGGGCACTGAAAAATGAATGGGTGTGAATGGGGCTAGTTCACAACGGATACATTGCATTACAATGGAACCAGTGTGCTGGCAGTGTGTTTTCTGGGAGAGATAATTATTAATTAATTATTATTAGTGTTTTACTGAGCTATATATAATGCTGTACTGTGCTATACCAGGGGTAGGAAACATTGGGATTGTGGAACTACAAGTCCCGTGAGGCATTGCACGGGTTTGACAGCCAACGGCATGCCTCCCAGAGGCTGAGGTGATAATTGGATTTCTAGTTTAACCCCAGCTGGAGTGCCAACTTTCCTACACCATGCTACATTATTGTGTATTGCATTGTGGTTGGCTACATATTATAGTTTACCACCTTTTGTGTTTACAGTACATAACTCAACAATCCATTTTAGGACTACATTTTTTGCATGTGTCAGCAACAACTTCTGGTGCTATTTAGTTGCAGCCAGACCACACAGAAGAAGTTGTAGAGTAGCTAACCAAGTCTTCCTTATGCTCTGCTTCCTCCCAGGTGCAGAGTAGCGTGTTTTCCCTATTAGCTGCAAATGTGCTCTCTTCTTCCTCCTCCTTTACAAATTTAATTTTGCCATTGCTGCAGATTATTGCCAAATGGACTCATTTGGGTACCACATGGATTAGGAAACACATAATTCTTTACCACAAAGATTGGAGATCCCAAAACAGGAATAATGCTGGTCAGCAGCAAAAGACCTGCACTCCTCTTCCTTGCTCCTCCCTTTCCACCTGCAGCATACTTGACCAGGAAGGTGTCTCTTCCCCCTTCTGCTGGAGCAGATGATGTTTTCATCCAGTCATTCCCATGCCCAGAGTCTCAATGCCAGCTTGACAATTCGTTTTACAGCTGATCCCATTCCAGCTGGTGAAATCACCCCCTTCCATGACTTTGTGGCTTCTGCTGTACCACACTGGCAGCTGTGACTTCAGTAATGGGCCATCAATGAGTGTTTGTGCGAGTATGAAATAAGGACAGGATCTGAAGTTCTTTTTACCATATCCTCCTAATTCAGGACATCTTGTCACTGGAGTCACAGCATCAGGAGGAAGAGGAGGATGTCCTGCTGGCCCAGAGATACTTTTATTAACTGCCTCCATTCATGTGAGACATAGATACAGCAACAGGTAGAGGAGGAGTATGAGGAGGAGGATGGGGGTGCTGGCTGTGAGGAGGAATAGGTTTCACCCCTCCCAAACCCTGGAAAGTTGTACATTGGCCCTCTGCTGCAGGCATTTTTTGGTGAATGGGCTTATTCATGCTGAAATACCTACGCAAGGAACCATTACTAGTTGCCAGCCTTTCAGATCTCTTATACAGGGAGTAGATTTCATGCTTCAATTTGGAAGAGGTGCTGTGGAAGAGCCTTTTGGCCACCTTTCCAGAGAGGGAAGTTTTGTGACAGAGACACGATCCGCCATTCCACTGACACAGTTGACTGACTCACTTTCATAAAAATGAACCATTCTGGGTCAACAATGTTTACAAAACCCCTGCAAAGGATGCTAATGACTATATTTTTGTTTGTAATCTACCCCCCCCAAAAAAATTATATTACCTTACAGCGTTTGTATTTACTGCCAATGCTGGTGACCTGCCACCATTACCAGCTCCTATCAACTCAGCTGTCCTGCTACCATTACCATCTCTTGCCACTATTACTGGCTCCTTCTACCACTACTGGCCTTGCCACTATTACCAGATTCTGCTGCTGTTGCAATCCCATCACCACTTACAATTCTTGTGACCTTAGATGGCCTTGCCACCAGTACTATTTCATGCCACCATTACCACATGCTTCCACCACTGCTAACCTGCCACTATTAGCAGCTCCTGTCACCATTACCAGCTCCTTTCATCACTGCTTGCCTGGCACCATTACTATCTCCTGCCACCGCTACTGGCCTGCCACTATTACCATCACCTGCCACCACTGCTGGCAATGCCCACATAACCATCTCCTGACACCACTCCTGATATGCTATCATTACCATCTCCTGACACTGTTGCTTGCCTGCCGCCATTACCAGCTCTTTCCACTGCTGTGGGCCAGCCACCAATACCATCTCCTGCCAATGATGCTGGCCTGCCACAATAACAAACTCCTGCCACCACCACTGCTCTGCTGCCATTACGAGCTACTGTGGCTTCTGCTGCCCTATTCCAGTACTCCACCACCGGTGCTCTTGTAGGCATTTTTTCTGAAGCTGGGCCCTTACCTATAAAATGTTTCTTTTTTTTTCTTTCTGGAAGGGTCAATCTTGCATTGCCCCTTATAGTTTATCACTATATGGAAACTTTTCCTTCACTTCTGTTTTCTGACACCTGTCAGTGATACAAAATTGATTAAGGTTTCAAAATAAATATTTTCACCAGTTTAAATAGCAAAAGACCACTTGCACAGCCATAACAATATACCATATGTTCTTAAATTTGTATGAATCATGATAATACAATATTTGGGATCCTTACCTGATTTCTTTTTCTTTATGTGACCCTTATGTGACCCCATTGGAGACATTTCTTCTCACTTTCTACCCCTATGAGAAAAGAACAGGAATACATTTGAATTAATAAAAACTTGAAAGACATTATAACCCTTTCCAACTTTATTAAAATACATTCAGGGCCGGCCTTAGGCCTTTAGGCGCCCTGTGCGAGAAAGCTTTACAACTAAGGCCGGCCCTGAATACATTTCTTCTCTTTGTCCCCTGATTTCCCATCAGTTACTGTTTACCCAGGAAAGAATGTTGGGGGAATAGCTTTTCAATGGGTCACAATAGACAATAATAATTAAAAAAAAGTTTTAACCTGTCTTTATTAATAAATGAATAATGCATTATACAAACAGCACTTAATGGTAGATGCTGGATATGCCAATAGTGTAGACACCTATTTTTTTATCTTTTTATTTCAGTTTTGTGACCCTGGCTGGTGACCAACTATTTACAACAGGAAAATGACTTGAAATGACTTACTGGACAATAGTTTGGTGGTACCCTTTGGCTCTTTGGTCTAGGAAGAATGGCCATATGAACTCAAGAGTCTAGGTTCATAAGTCCAGGTTCAACACAAAGCACAAGCCAAGGTCAAAATTCAGGCATTATGCTGAAAGTGTAATAGAGATGAACGGACAAATGAAGGGCCAGGAAGAAAACTATCTAATTACTTTCTGCTCTGTAATATAGTGAGATGAAGCCCATAACAACAGACATTCAAAACCTCTTCTGTATTTCAAGTGCAGGGAGTACATAGCAAGCTGATTGGGAAACGCTAGTTCGAGATTGGCACCAGTAACTGAATTCTAACACATTTGCAATAATAACAGAAGTTCAGAAAAACTGAAAAACATTCGGGCTATTGAATATAGATTAAAATCTATTTTGGTGACAAAGTGACTTGTCTAAGGTCACAAGGTGATCCTGGGCTTCAAACTAGCACATCTCTCATTGTCATTGTTAAAAGAAGCTGTTAACCACTGGGCTGTTTTTCCCCATCAGAGAAGAGATAAAGCAATAGCCCCAGCTAAATAATTAAGGTTATAAATGATCTGAAATTGATCAATAATTCTGATGTAGATCATAAATGGGTGATGGAACAAAACAATGTCTTCAATGCAAAGTCAGATCTTGCTGGAGAAAAAAAAATAGAAAGGTCAAAGTGCACACTGTGTGTTGGAGGACAAAAAACAATATTAATCAATACAATATGTTTTTTTTTTTAAATTTAGAAGAACAACAAAATAAATAGATTTTATTTAAAATGTTGAACGGCACACAGGGGCACTGTTTATGATTGTTTCCTATAGTTATTGAGTCATGGTGTAATGTCGACCTGGGCATTGTTTTATTATATTTTTATGTCCTGCTCACTTCAACAATCCAAAAACATATTAGTAGGTTAATAGCTTCCACACTGATATTCTCTAATACGTTTGTGTATGTAGGACTGTAATAGAAGCTTGGACCTAGCTTTCTAAAATGTAATAAAGCTTACACTCCGGTTATAGCAGCAGCACCCTATTTCCAAAGGATTTTCTATGTGTTAAACATAGGTAATTGTAATTCCTGAATTTGCTTAATTAACTTTGTTCACACAATCTTATGACTCTGGCACCCCTGGCAGACAGCTGGGTCCTTCCCCTCTTCTGTGGCAGCAGCACAACATGTTCAAGAAGACACCCCCCAGCCCAAAACACTTGCCTGCTGATTGGACAATGAAGCAGCAGTAAAGTGACGAGACTGTGTTCTTTTGCCAAAGTGTTCCTTGTCAGCACAAGTGGACAGTAGAAGAGCCTAAATGGATTCTAGTGCTGCCTCTCCTACTGCCAATATGAGTTCTGCTCTTCAGAAGATTACAGGAAACTGATATTAAGATATTCTTATATACTGACTTACATTAGCTGCATTAATATAACGTTATGATTAATGATTTTAAGTTAATATATAGCTGCAATATTTGTTTCTTTTTATATTTTCTTGTAATTGAGTTTCAACAAACGTATTAGTCCGTAAGCCCTTATTCACACCTCTGCAATGTGACATTGCAGAGGTGCTACTGGGTGTGATTGTGGTGTGCTGCGGTCATTTGAATGGGCTGCCTTTTGCAGTTAAATCACACTGAAAGAAGAGCGTGCACCTTTTTTTCAAGTTGCATCACACCACATTGCATGGTAATAGGTTACCATGCGGTGTGGTGCAATACACTGCACATGAGATGGCTAGCTATGTTGGGGTGCCATTAAGAAATAATGGCACAGCAGTGCACATGCAATGCAGGATCTCATGCAATGTGGTATGTGAATGGAGCCTAAAGGATATTAACCCACACAATGGCACAATGTACTCTGCTGGCAGACAACTTTTAGGTGAGGACAGACAGTAGAGGTCACACTGCTCTATTGTATGACTTTGGCTGGCAGCTTCAGTATATTCTTGCAGCAAGCCCCTTACTGGTGTCTCTCCTGCTTCAATGTACACACTTTTTTTCCGTGTTCATAGTAAATCGCAGGTTTCTTCATTCACCAGCAGTGTAACCAGTGAAAGGCATGCAATGTCACGAGGTTCCAATGCTCTCCTTTGTTAAATGGGCCAAGAAAGCATGGCTACTGTGATACCTATAATATGTAATTAGACATTAGTGCCCAGTCACACTTTTTCATCTTCTTGCATTCATTTTCTGCAAACACATGAATTGCTATGAGGCTAATTCACAACTATTCCCTGCAGCTTAGTGAGTTTTCATACCAACACATAAGCTAGAGACAACTTTGTGAGGAAATTAATAATCTCTCAGTACAGGGATGAACTATAAGAGGAAACTAGAGCACTCTAATTAAGCCCACACTAACATGGGGAGGACATACAAACTCCATGTGGATAGCGTCAATGCTAAGAACTGAGCCCAGGACCCTAGCATTAAGCAATGTAATGTAGACAGTATGCCAATACTTTGTACATATGGCCTAAGATTACCCATAGCTCTTACTAGACTAATGACCCATAGCTCTCTTCAGGAGTGATGATCATAGCTCATATTAGACATGTGCGATTTGTTTCATTACGAATGGAAATTAGTATGCATTTTTAGAAATTCGGACATTCAGATGCATCCAAATTTTGACAATCATGTCGCCAAGCGATGTAGATCCTCGTCAATCACAATTGACGACACCCGCCAACTCACCGAAAGAAAAAATACCCGACCGATCCTGATGAACTCTCGCCGGAAAATCACAGCTCTGACCCATATGTCAATAAAGGGGCAGAGCGAGTTGTGATGTCTCAGGACTTGTACCACCCCTTTGTTGTCATTCAGGAGCAGAACTCTGCTCCAGAATAGCATCCGGGAACTCCCGAATGCTATTCAGGAGTACCCAAATGCTCCCAAATGCTATTCGGGAGCAGAGTTGTTGACAATTCTGCTCCCGGGTTTTTTTTTATTGTTTCTGTGGATTGTCAAAAGTTAAAAAGAAAAATGTCGCTTTTGACTTTTTCTAATGTCACTTTGCTGCAACGAAAATGTGTTGGTAAATATAATTTAATTCATCCGACATTAATGAAAACTTTGGATTCGTCCTAATTGACTTTTGGACCCGAATCCTGAAAAACTAAATAACAAAAATTTTTAACCGAACAAACTAATTTTTTTTGCCAGCGCACATGTCTAGCTCCTATCTTGGACTAATGACAAGGACTCCCTATATTAATAACTATGCCATTTGCTGGACCGATGACCTGTAAACAACCAACCCTCCACTATTTGAATGATATCCCCAGTCCCCCATCCCTTATCAAATTGATTACCTGCAATTACAACCTCCCGCACCCCCCAGGCTAGTTTTCACACCCTAAATCCCCTCTGAGCTGATGTCTCAACTCCTGAGTTGATGACCTGTGCATATTGAAATAGTGATAGGTGATGTGTCTGACAAAGGAGAGATGTCAGAGTAACAACTTGCCAAGGTGGCACAATTGTGGGTTTTTTAAAATTTATTTGAATTTTCAGCCTTCTTTTTACCAATTTGCCATTTTTTCACTGCATTTTTACCTCAAACATCATAAGCAAAACAAAAACAAAAACCGACAACAAAACAAAAACAATGGACAACTTTTTTAGCAGTAATAGGGTAACATTGAGGTTAAGGTATTAAGGCAATCATTTTTCAGACCTTTACAAGTAAAATACTTTTTGGTAATACTCATGCACTGACCTAAACATATCTGATTTTTCTCTGTTTAATGAATAGATAGACTTTTTTGTTTTATACTGAATTTAAGCAAGGTGAACAGTTTCATGCAATGCTTTTGATCTATTTTAGACATTTATCATATTGTTGTAGCATATAGTACTTGTGAACCAATCCTACTACAAAATGGCCAATGATAGAAACACTGAGAGCCCCAATAATTCCCTCTGTTTTGTTTGTACATTAACATCAACTAAGGTGCTGACACAATCTAAGAGGGAGTGTGAAAGCACAAGTTAGCAGTGAAGTATTAAAACCGTCAGCTTCAATTTTCCTTATATGAACCTCTAAGACAGACTGCTATGGCAAAAACACTTTTTATGATTGTCCTTTTCAATGCAGATTTTTGCAACAAATGTAACACACTATTGGCGACTACCTGCAAGGTCTGTATTCTACAAAATGAATATCGCTGCAAACCAATGAAGTCAAACTAAGATTGAAAGGTCTTAGGGAAACAACAGAGTGGTCTTGTTTTTACATCAGCGAAAGCCTTTCCATTTTACTTCATGCCAGTGTAAAAGCAGACCAAGAAAATTGGATAAAAAGCAGTATAATGTTATTTTACGAGAGCATTGCATTTAAAGTATACTGCTTTTGTTTCGACACTTTGGTTGCGGCATAAACACAGCACCCGGTAATCGAACCATCTCTCCAAATACCTGTTTCTATGCCTAAAATCCAAGTCGAAGCACACATGCATTCACATATTGTTTGCACGATAATAAAAGACATGGCTAAAAAAAGATTGTGGGGTGACAGAGAGTAGGCAGACAGGGTTGTTAGTTTATGTAGGCTATAGGCTAGAGTCGACTGGAAAATTTTGATCACTTTAATTTACTATATGCTGCATGCCTGCTGTAGTCGTCCAGCGCTTTTATCAAGCCCTGTGAGGTGGTATTGATTTTTTTATTTTCTATGTAGGATAAGAAGACAGAGAGTTAGGAGCAAGAGTGAATGAAGAACCTTCCTCAGATTACTGCTATTCTCAAGCTTATTGCATCCTGTCGTTTGTAGTTTCAGATGATGTCCAGTGTGTCAGAGATGCTTGAAGCAATAAACAAGGTGAATAACAATAGAAAGGCAATGGGGGAATGAACACAAAAAAAATCCACAAAGAAAGTGCAAATGCAAGAAGAAAAAAAAAAAAAGGAATTTGAAAAGGACATTTGGTATAGGCATTTAGATATGTACAAAGCTGAAGCTAGCTGTAAATGTCCATGACAGAATTCAGTTTGCTCCTGTTTCCTGCGAAGTGTTGGAGACATTTCTGTCGGTCTGATCCAAGGCTGAACAAGATATAACAAAAATAAAAACATCAGTGTTAGAACAATATACCAGTTCTCGTTTTTTTGCTATAGGTTGGATGTATTTTATTACAAATACATCCTTCTGTAAATGCATTGCAGATGAAGGGAGTATATCTATATATTTAGATGGTATAGTACTGTTGTTAGGGGCCACAGCTTGCCACTGGCTAAGAGCAAGTGCTGGATGGATAGTAAAGTGTATAGGTTTCCTATATGATTAAGTGTACATTTTACTTGCATACACATTACAACATTCGTAACGCTATAATTCACAATTTTCTTATTTTCAGCAGGTATAACCAAAGGGACAGAAAAGGAGAAATATGTCTTGGGTCTGCAGGCCTCTATTACCACCTTATAGGACTAGACTGTTTATAACTGTCATATTTGATCCACGTCCTACACAGCAATGCGATTTCACAAGTTGATGTTATATAATAATATAATAATATATACAGTATATATACGCTATATATAGCTCTAACTTTTTCTGTCATGCTTTACAGAGTACAGAGAACATTTATGTTAGTCTCCAGCTCTGATTGCCTACCACAGTCAGACACACTGGTTTTGTATTCTCAAAGATATTGATAATGTTATAAGGGATTTCATATTTGGTAAAAAAACATGAATTACTAAATTGATACATAAAAATGTATATGCGGATAACTTGAAAAAAATGTTTTTAATCTTAGCAATGTCCTTTTGCCCCTATACTAGACTGATATAGCAATTGCCAGTGTTTTAAAACACTGTAGCCCTAAGTGACAACTATAATCAGGAGTTAAATCTTAAAAATGTATTCAAGTATCATAACTGTTACCAAAAATGTATCTTATTTCTGTAGATCCTCAAATCATCCCTGGTGTTAGAGTGATATTAAAGCTTCATTTTTTTTTAAATTATTATAAATAGGAGGCCCATACTTGTAAAAATCCTTTGTCGTTTTAATTCAAAATGTTCAGTTCCTCATTCTCTAGTGGGTCCCCCCATAGCTCTTCCCCCCCGCCCCCTGCACGGGTGCCGCCATCAGCTAAGGCTGTTGTGGAGGCACATGTGTGTGCTCGTTCCTGGCCGTGCCCGCAAGCGGCTGTATGCATCCATAGACACGCACAGCATTGTGGCAGGCCACACCCCTCCTCTAAGCCCAACAGGTTGATTCATGGCAGAGAAAGCCTATGGCTCCTCTGCCCTCAATCTCCTCCCCCGCAACCAGAAGGTTCAGGACGGAAGAATGCTTCTGGGACCAGCGGTACTGGGAAAGGTACTGGGCATTTTTTCCCTAATGCAGAGAATGTATTAAGATAAAAAATGCCCATAACTTAGTAATCCTTTAAATCTTAAAAGTACCTTAACGAATAACAATACTGTACCTTACTTGTATATCTCTCAGCTGTAGATCTTCAAGTCATCTCCGAATTCATGCTGACACTGTCCCTCCCTCCTTCTGGAGGGGGGCTACTTTTATTCCACATGGTTCCTGTGTGTGTTATAAAGGAGCCACCGCTCCAAGATCACTTCCATGATAGACTATAACTTCAATACAAATTAGTAAACTAAACATGAGATTGTAGTCCATCATGGAAGTGAGCTTGGAGTGGTGGCTACTTTAAAACACACACAGAGGACCATAGGAAACAAAATTGGTCACCCTCCAGAAGGGTGATGCGCAAATAAAGTACAGTATTGGTAATAATTATGGACATTTTACAGTCAGATTGTAACATGTGTGGTGATCTTAAGGAAATTGTATAGAGGCTGTACAATCAGATTTTTTTGTGCATGGCCAGCTTTAAATGGTGAGGATAAATCTGTGTACCCAGAGGAAATGCACTTTTTCAGTGCAAGTTACATAGAGTACACACTCTGGAGTGTTCCATGTTTGATATACTAAATATATATATATTAGATATATAACTAAATATGCTTTGAAAGGACTTTTCATGTAATGTTATTTGATAAGGTTGGTCTAATAGTTGCATTATATTTATGAGCTGGGAGATATCAGATGGTTTAGTAATTATAATTACACAGTTTGAGGTTTAATTCCATATAGCATTCATACCAAACCCAAAACTAAATCGCAGTTCCAGATATACATCCTTTTTTGCAGGCCCCTCCTCTTTTAGGAAAGTTCTATCAACATGAGTATGATACACTTTAAAAAGCACAAATTATGCTTTAACAATTTGAAATTTTCATATTAATTCTCATTAAAGTGACAATAAAGGCAAACAGGCCCCCTCCCAATGTTAATTAAAGCACTTACCTTAAATTATGTCTCTTAATCCAATTTTCTTTCCTGTAGTTTTCAGCCTTCTCTCCAGCGCTGCTGCGGGTCTCCGATCCAGCGCTTACTCCTCTGTCCTTGCTGGTACTTCCTGTCCCACACTGTCTGCATGCAGGTGCACGCGTCCATATACTTACCTCTCCCGGCCGAAAATCCGAACTGCGCATGCGCCAGCCCCAAGATGCTTTGCGGCCGCCCGAGAATTTTAAGAGTTTCGGAAGGGGGCGCGCGGGAAGACACAGGTTAGTATTAACCTCTTTTAAAGCGTTTAAAAAAAACAACAACTTTTTGCATATATCTACTGCTTGCTAGCAGTAGATATATGCAAATAAACGTGAGGGTTTAGGAACCCTTTAAATTCTGTAGGACATTTACTGTATCAGCCTACCCTCAGTTACTGTTCAGCTCTTGCCTTCTTATGGGTATTTTCAAAAGTTAACATACATTGTAATTAAACTATATAGATTTTAGACCTCCAATAAATTTGTTTCAACAGCCTACTGATTTTGTTACAGAGCATCCTGCTGAATAACAAACCAAATGTGTGCCTGTTTTTATAATAAAACTACTTTCCATATTAAAAATAAATCACACCATACATTTTCTTTTACATGTTTAAACATTTTACTGATAAGCTGATTACAATTCTTCTTTTGAATTTGAATCACGTCGGATTTGGCCCAATCTGCTATCAAAACATATTCTCTTTATCATTAAGGTTATCTATACTTTCGTAAAGAATTCTAGAATTTCCAATCTCTTTATTTCAAAAGCATTACAAATATAGATATTACCATTTACACGTCTATGACTTCTGACATCTTAGGTTCATGCTTTGCAGTAATAAAAAAGAGCAAACCTTTCATGCTGCCATCTGCATATTTGTCCTGTTGAGTGTAAACCAGAATCAACTGTTATATTTAGACCTAAGAGGGAAGCTAAATATTGCATTAAGTGCCTTATCCTTCTGGCTCCTACTGAATATTTTTACGATTATGTCTTGCTGTTCTGAGCCATGACTCACTGAACCCAGAAATAAAATCATTTGTACTTTGAAAAAAAAATGGACATTGAAGGATCACGCAAGCTGCAGTCTATCACCTATAAATATTCAATGTGCTTTGAAATAAACATTTATTCCATTGAATAATACATTCAGGCAAATGGCTCATTTTCTTGATATGTAACACATTTTGGAGATTTGCAAGCTAATTATTCCCATGTGTGACCAGGCTGATTATTGATGTGCTCTACTGTCAGACATTGTCAATATTCACAATAATAGCGCATCTGCACTTAATCAATAACTGAAGAGTAGATGCCTCAGCTGCATATGTGTGATATTTATATACATATTGGAAAAACCAAACTTTTACTCCATATTTAAAACTATGAATGTTTCTGTGGCAGGTACAGACTGGAATCTTTTAACTGTATATTGAAACTTTCGCAGGCTAATCTATCTATCTATCTATCTATCTATCTATCTATCTATCTATCTATCTATCTATCTATCTATCTATCTATCTATCTATCTATCATCTAATTTGTCTGTCTGGAATTTATGCTAATATAAACAATATTCTTTGATTTGCAGGTGAGGCTTTGTCTATTTATTGAATATTCTGTGGTTGTAGTCATGCTATTGTTTATGTGGTGTACAAGAAACAGGGATGGATTCCCACTGCTGGTTTCTGTAGGCACATGAACTATCCCTTTTACACAAAACTGTTTTATTGATTCTAACTTGGATTAGAATCCACTGTGACAATTTGTAAACAAACCTGTATGAGATGGCTGTATCAGTATATATGATTGAAAAATCTGTGTCCAATTGTTATACAGGGAAAATCCACCTCTTGGTTTCTGCTGCCCATGGGCACGAGCATTCCAAGCCTAATGACAAATCTGGCCCTGACTACAAGCTATGTATGCTGTTTTTGTCTTCACTGGAGTTACAGGGGAGCCTGTGTTGACCTGTGGGGTGATTGGCATGATAAGGTCCCAAAGGCTGACATCCTGAATACACAAAAGCGTGTCAAGTTGTGTGATTTAGAAGCAGTCAAACTGCATCTTCGCATATGCAACTACCTGTCCCGTAGGAAGAGTCCTAATATATAAAATCTTGCTTCTGTGTAGTGTAGAAGACCAGTGAGGGAAGCTTCATGTGCAAGATATGACCAAGCATATATGTATGAAAGGGCATTCTTACAAAAGAATAGTAAAAAGAAAACAGATAACAAAATTGAAGGTATTACCTATAGTAACCAATCAAATTAAGATGAAACCTTAATGGACACTATTTAGAACAGCTTCAACATACCCTTATTTTTATTTACTCAAGTTGTTAGGCTAGGCCCCCTATTTTTCTCATAGGCAAGGCCTTGTAATAGGTCTACAAGCTGATAATATTTTATACCCTCCACACTGAGCTTATAAATGCTATATCTATTTAGCATAGGGGTAAAATAATAGAGTTTTTCAAAAAATCTTATGTGAAGTAGGAAAAATAACCCTTCATCTAGCAAAGTCAGTTTATCCTCAGCCATAAACTTTATTTGATGCATTTTAAAATGAACAAAAAAATATATAACCCACTGATCTCATTTTAACTGTAAGAAAGCTTAATACCTGATATTTTCTAATTAGTATTTTACCCATTGCAGTGTTTAGTATTTCAGGTGTATGAAACATTTTTCATCTGCTGGTTTTTAATGTTCTTGTATCGTCATAATAGAATCGAATAAATAGATGTTTTAAAAATGGTTTATATAGAATTTTTGATTAATTCATTTAGTAACTTATGCAGCTGGTACCTGAGCTGCAAAATCAATACTGCAGGCTGAGATAAAATATATGAAGATGCGATCAAACAGAATTGAATTTCATACAAAAGTTAGCAAATCTATATCGAATTATCACTGCAAAACTTCATTGTCATTGATCTATCATGTATTATTATTGTTTGGACAAAATTGTCATGGACAGGCGTTTAGCAGCTTCTAAGAGCCTTCAGGGTATATAAAGAAGATTACATTGATGTTTGTGGGTTATGTGAGCGCAACGGGCCATCAAGACTGATGCCTGTTATACACACATATTTTACCACGTGTAGTAATATGCATTAATGTACATTTATTGTTCATTAGTTTACCTTTTAATCATTTATAGTCGTTTCAGTTCAGTCATAATCATCAGTAAATCTAATTTCCCTCTCTGCCTGTTTTTATTGGGCCTTTAATTTGTGAGAATCATATAAAAGGACAGTTATTTTTTTGCTTTCGGATATATTCAGAAATGACTATAAAAACATTGTATTTCAGTGCAGAGTGTTTTGCTCTTTATTGAAAAGAGGAACGTTAATAATCTATTAAATGGGAATCTGATTAAAATGAAATTGCATTGCTTATTATTTTAGTAGCTGCTTAATTTATTGGACTTAAGAAAAGGTAATTGCGTCTTCCGGGGGATATACTGTAAACAGTGACCTCTCTATGACATTATAGCACTGTGTATATGACATACACTGGACACAGAAACAGGATGGCCATTATTTGAGTAATAAATGTGAGAGGGGCACTTAATTGCACAAAGGTGTGAAATGACTGAGACTTTTTACAAAAGGCAGATGGCCTTGTTGTTGGATTTCATAGCATGCTGGAACTACTGTAGAAAATCTGGGGCAGTCTTATTAAGAGGCAGAAAGGAAGGCAAGTTATAAGATGTCTGTCTTGTCCTGACTTTGTGCAAGCTTGCTGAGAAATTATCCTCGAAGCATATCCTATAGTCAAAATTTCAGTCTAGTGGAAAAGCAGGATATTTTATAATAAAGTACAGTAAAAGTAGAGTTATGAGTAATTATAAAAAACTGCGTGGGTAAATTCCTAAAAAGTCACAAACAGCTAATTAAAAAGCTACACCTCTTATTATTAAAACACAAACTCTTTTTGCATTCCAAGCAACTGATTTTGCCAAGGCTGAGAGGTGCAATCTTGGAGAATTATGTCATCAGTAATTCTCTCTCTCTTTGATCACTATGACTATAGAGGTGACCATACCTATCGATTAGGGATCAAGCTAGGTATGAGCAATCCCAAATTAGTGATTTATTATCAATAAAAAAATATTGAAAAATGCAACACACGCAATACCGCACGGTATGATCTACTGAAGATATCAAATGAAAATATGATCAAATATTTTGAAAGGAGTGTGGGGAGAATAAGATGTACTCTACAGTTGAGGTGTTGGGGGCACAGCTGGCTCAGGTTCTAGAGACCCAGCTGTCACTTAGGCAGCCGGAGTAGATCCTGACAATATTTTTTGGGATCTTTCCCAGCACAGCTTAGTTCTGCAAGCAACCTACAATTCATTAGTTAAATAAACATATTTTTCTTTTACTGACAATTGCTGTTTTTCCACTTCCTGGTCATCTTGGGTATTAGTGATATAGGCCATGTCTAAGAGATGCATCCTGGGAAGATTACATCACAGAGCATTGCTAGGAAATCTCGTTTTTAATCTCATGAGATCTCAGGGAAAGGCCTTTTCCTCTCCTAAGATGATGTACATATGCCAGTGTTTCAGGAATTAAAGGGAAAGGTATTAATCTGCCCTTTGTAAATTGTGAATTTTGTTATACAGTGCTTTAGCAAACCTAATGCCACTGTAATATGTAATGTATGACCAGTTTAAAGCCCAACTCCAGGCACAAAATAACCCCTCCTCCTCCCCAAACACACTGTAAGGGTTTTTTTTTGTCTTGTGCCCGGAGTTGGGATTTAAGCTGGTCATACACATTACAGTCCAGGAGAGGACTGGGAATATTTAGCTTGGGGGAATACAACCAATTGTCCCTTTTCACAAAAAACATTCTACGCATGAAAATTACTAATATGCAAAAAAAGCACAACCTACAGAATAAAATAGTGTGGAATAGGGAATGCACAGCACAGTGTTCAAAATGGGACAGCATGCACTAGGGAATATACAGAATAAAGAAGCATGGATTAGTGAATGTACAACACAATATACAGAATGGAGCAGTATGGAATAGTGATTGTACAGCACAGTGTACAGAATGAGACAGTATGGAGTAGGGACGGTACTTAATGAAGCAGTGTGGAATAATGAATGTACAGCACGGTGTTCAGAATGGGACAGTATGGATTAGGCACTGGCCAAATGAAGCAGTGTGGAATAGTGAATGTACTGCACAATGTTCAGATAAGAAAGGAAAGTATGGAATAGACTGTACTGAATGAAGCAGCGTGGAATAGGAAAAGTAAAACACAGCTCTTTTATACTCCTGACTGCTCCATTCTGTGCACTCTACTGTACATTACATACTCCAGGGTACTAGACTGTGTGCTGTACTGTACATTAAATTATCCAAGATTATACCTTGTGTGCTGTACTGTATAATACATACTTATGGGTACTATACTGTGTGCTGTACTGTACATTACATGCTTCTGACTATTGTACTCTATACTCTAGACCGTATGGGAGTGCATTACCCTCTCCCATAAACGTCAGTGTCAATGACTCTCTTCTTCCTTCTAAACTCTTCCTAAGTTAAAGTATAATTCCACTTTTGCAGCCAAATTGGGATAACACCTATTTTATATTTGTTACATGTTCCCATTCACATTGCATAAGCTAAAAAAAATGCTTCTTGCATTTTAAATTGCTTTTACTTGGGTTAGGGTTTTAAGGGTTAAAATGTATTCTTGCTTCAATTTCTTTTAAATCTTAGGAGGGGCTGTGAGGGGTGAATGGTCTGAGGTGGCTTGTCTATCGCATGTTAATGAAGCTTATCACATAAACACAATCCTCAAGTTTCAGTCCCAAGTCTTTCTATAAGGACAGACCACTGCAAAAAGGCTAAGAAAAACCTGGATTCAGCCATCTTGCCTGATTTAACAAAACATCTAGGAGGTAAAACATTTTTTTAAAAGTTATTTTTCAGTATTCTGTGTGAATAGGAACACATAACAAACATATAGAGGTGTTTTCTCAAATTTGACTGCAAAAGTGGAAATACACTTTAAAGTGACATTAAAGTATATATTTTTTCCCCTCCCCCAATGTTAGTGTAAGCATTTACCTTAAATGATGCCTCTTAATCCGATCTTCCTCTGTCTCCTCTGTGCTTGCTGGCACTTCCTGTCCCACGGTGTCTGCATGCGGGTGCACGCTGTCCATAGACTGTCTCTCTGCCGCAAATCTTGACCTGTGCATGCGACTGCCCGAACTTTTTCATATGTTCGGACGGGAGCGTGCGGCGAAGACACAGGTTAGTTTAAACCTTGTAATAGATTTTGCATATATCTACTGCTTGCTAACAGTAGATATATGCAAAAAAAGCTGAGGGTTTAACAACCCTTTAAACTCTGGAAAAGTTCACAGCAATGAACTTTGCCTACACATTGAAAGATTCAGAGTTCGGAAGTAAGGGTACTGCTATGTTGATTACAGCAACAGGTAGTGGGATTGTGACTATTTGCAGGTGTTTGTGCTGACTGTGTCCAGAGGGTGTTGGGGTTGGTCCCTTTTCAGTGTGGCTATGCACCTACCCAAAAATCCCTTCTATTTGTATGCAATCAAAAAGGACCCTCGCTCTACCTAGTTGTTGGAAGATTTAAAGGTGATTGTACAATCACACTGTAATGTGTATGATCAGCTTATAAGATTACTTTTGTAATTAATTTATTCAGTTTTGCCATTGTTATGCTAATACACAGAACAGACTTTTTATCTTGTGTACTTCATTTGCATATTTGTTGCCGATTGTATTTCTTCTCTTCTGTATTACATAGAAAAGTTTTCAAATATAAAGACAAAAAAAGTTTTACACTGAAACATAAGCAATGTACTGCAGACATTTCACGTAGGACAAAGGGTATCGTAGACTATTTAGAATATTATTCTGCTAAAACTTGTTCAAAATGTGCATTAAAAGAGAAAACACAAAAAAAGAAAAAAAAAGCTTTAATCACTTGAGTATTAAACCACAGCTTTATCCAACAGTGACATTAATATTGGCAACCAGACATACAAAAGAGTCCCTTTATGGGCACAGAGCAGTTCTCTCATGCCAGCGGCATGCTACTTCTGTAAAGAATACTGTTCTGATATCAATCAACGGAAGAAATTCAGAAAGCATAATAATACTCAAGGCCATTTTCTTGCTGTGCATAAATACAAACTGCAGCTTATCTGCTATAATAATATCTCATATGACATCACTTCCTTTAAAGTAGAAAATAATCAGTCTATGTATATCCCATGGACATTTAACAACAAATTCTTTGTAACTGTTCCCAAAGATATCTTTTTTAGCTGCTTTAAAATAATCCAGACCTGAATGTTAAAGGAAAATGGCATGTTTACTGTCAAAGGAAGTGATGTCAGTCGCTGCCTATCCTCTGGAGAGACAGTTTGATGTGCACACAGTAGATTCACAAAACTGCCTATTGCTGAAAGTTTTATCTAAAAAAATGTTCTCATGACTACTAATAAAACTATTTGCACAACAGACACAATACGTGATATGTAATTGAGGCCACGTTATTTGATTGCGGCGCCAGTTTAAAAACAAATGCATGGTGGAAGAGTAGCACTGGGATATGGTGAAAGAGATCAGAATCGTGCAGCCGCAGAAGCTCTTGGAGAATTAACATCTGAGGACCACTGGGTTGGGTTTACAGATGTAAATGTATTCTGGCAAGGTTTTCACATACATATTGTTGAATATTTACACCATCCTGTCGTCATGTATATGTAACAGGAGACAGGAAGCTTTTTCTCTAGACATATGATTTCTTTTTTTTGTTTTGAGAAATATATAATTGCCAATGTGTCTCTAGCCTTAGATTAGCATTTTCACAGGAGATGGCAGCAGTGTGCACTATCAGTGTGTCTTAATTGGAGATATGTATCACTATTTTGATTTTGATATTAAAGTAGAACTATGGGCAAAAGAAACATGACTAATTTAATACAGTCTGTCACTAAGAATAAAGTGATATTAAACCTTTTTTTTAACATTTTTTTAGACTTGACTGAAATGCCTTTTGATTCTTCTTTAAACATTTTTTTCCCCTCATTCTCTAATGGTCCCAAAACCACTAGCCCCCCCATCCCTGTGTGTGTGGGTGTCTCTATCAGCTAGCAGTTACTGGGCATTCTTTACCCTAATGCCCTCTAGCCTTTAGTCATACTTTAAGCCCCATTCCCACGGGGGCTTATGCTGCGTTATGGGATTCCTGTGGCAAGGAGCTGTGGATTCTTGTACAGGAAAACCCAGGTGTTCCCATTCAGATGAGGCTGCTTTCCCCCATTGAAGTTTATTACAGGGTGACAGCGGTCGCATCTGTCAGCAAAAGTCTGCATGTCTGTACATGATATGATTGTTGATGGACACATCTATCCTGCATCTATCCCAAACTGCATGTAATCATATAAAACAAGTTTCCATATCTGAACAACTTGGAAAACGAAATGGCCTAGAATACATGTATTATTAGTGGCATGAACCCATGTAATTGCCCACATTCAGATAGATAGCAATGATGAGATTACCAATTTAAACAACTGGACAGCAATCGTAAAGTGACGTAACTGCAAAATGTATGATTACATCATGGTGATGTCACAAAGCCCATCTCACTGCTGTGAATGTGCCTGAGTATTAAGCCATCTTTTTGGAATGCAGTCCCAGATAGAGGATTGCTGTAGTAATTTTCTGAATTGAAGCTTTCGTATAGATGCATATATTTTAGTTCTGAAGATAGCCTCTGCGTTTTAGCCGGTTCAAAAAAAAAATACCATAAGCATAAGGAATTAGGAATGCTGAGACCACCATAAAGCACTCGGATTCATTCACTGACGAGAGAACAGATAACTATAAACACCCCCAGGCTGGTTTATTTTGTGCATTTGGCACTTTACACAGCATATAACCCAAGCTTAGCTTTGCAAATGGTGACCCTGCCAGCATTAAGAGGTGGAAAGTCTTCAGAAAGCTGAACTGTTTTCTGCCTCTATACTTGACTGATGTGCAGATTTTTATTTCTTCAATATAAACATACAGCTTCAGTTTTGTTGAGCAGCAGTAAATTTATTAAATGTCAAGGTGTAGGAAATGAGATATGTATAATTATTTTACACTTTCAAGCAGTTCAAAAAGCTACTGACTTAACAGTATGTAATTCAGTTATTGCAAGGAATAATGGTGCTCAGCCTTGTTTAAAGTAGTATTGAACTCTTAAACTTTTTTTCAATAGTGAATTCAGATGAAACAAATATACATTGTCTGGCAAAGTATTTCAGCCATTTTTTTCCCAAGCACTTACAGTCATTATGTTTTCAAACATTTGGGTCCAACTCTCTCAGCTGAACTTCCCCGAACTTCCTGTCCAGTACAAGATCCCAAGGGGCAGAGCAGTCTATAGCAATTGTCCATCTACAAGCTTGGAGAAGGGATAGAAGTGAAGAGCAGGTGAGTGCCTTGCCATGCTGTGTCTTTGTGTTTGTGGAGACACCCACAGCTTACTAGCACACAGTCAGGACAAGTGCTTAGGTAATCATCTGATTCTGCAGGAAACTAAAACTTTTAAACATCAAGTAACAGCATTCATCAAGTGATCAGCATATGAAATAACTGGAAAACCTTTTGACATATAGGTTTTGTTCACACCATCTCCAGAACAGATGTGAATGCATGTCTACAAATGTGTGTATGCATGTTTTTTAACGGGTACATTTAAAAAAATGGTTTTGCTTGTGTTTTAAGCACGCTTCAGTGCATTCTGGTGTTTATACATGCGTTTACAATACATGCTGTACTTTTTTTTTAAAGCTCTGGAACTGAATGCAATGGTGTGCACTAGCCTCATTTAAAACATTGGAATTACTTTGTATGCATTTTTGGTGCAGATAAAAAATGTACTAGCCTGTGTGAACAGGCACTAAAGAAGAACTCCGAGCAGAATAAAACTTAACCCTTGCAGTGGGTCTACCCCTGCACAGCAAGAGTTAAGTGCTCATTTTCATCTAGGGTCTAAAATAACAAAGATCTACTCACCTGAACCTCAGGCCCACCTGGCTGCTAGATCAGTCTCTGCAACCTCTCCCCTCGGGTGATGAAATGTCCCTCTGCATTCTCACGTCTAATACACTATATTAGACGTGATGACTCATGGGTTATTAGATCATGGAGTGGAGGGGGAGAGAGGCTGCGGGGACCAGTCTAGCAGTCAGGCGGGATCAAGGTTCTGGGGAATATATATGTATTTTGGATCCTAGATGAAAGTGATCACTTATGTTTTTCTGCTACATACACAGTACATACATTTTACTTTTATCTGTTGCTTCTTATCAAATGGTTTCATAGTTGTAAAAACATTTGAAAGTTACATCCACTCAAAACAATGTAACCAGTTTTGGATAGACTTACAGTTTTTTGGGGGGAAAAGCATGAAAAGAAGAAAAATATATCTAAAGCCATAATTTTTTTCCCATTTGGGATAGAGAATGGTTAAAACTGCTCTCAGGTAAAGTTATTTAAATGCCCTCTTAGACGGTTGTTACTGAAACAAGTGTGCCCATTGGAAGATTACCCTTTTATTTCTGTTCTGGTGACAACTACAAATATTGTATTTTCCCTCATTTTGAGTCCCAATGACAGTGGCCACCAGGATAAATAAAGACAGTGAATCTCCTTAGCAGAGACACAGACAGTACTGAAGACCTTGCGATTTATTGCATTGGGATAATGCACATGTCAGCATGTGTGTTACCAAGATGCACAGCAAGGCATGTTATGTGCATTAGTGCAGTGCCAGTTATTTTGAATGGAATCCCAATGCACTAAAATAAATGCAGCACTAACACACATAAATTACCATACGTTATGGTGGTCTGCATCAGAAAAGATGCTACGTGTCCATTTTTTGCACATTGCTGTGCATTGGCAATGCACACTAATGCCTGAGTGAATAGAGAAGTGTGAATGGGCCCTACAGTTGTTCAACCCTCACTCATTATCCATAGCAAAAACAAAATCTATAGATACACTTTAAATAAAATTGATAGACGAAGAACGCAGACTTGGTTCGATATATGCAGGAAATAAGGTGAACTTGACCTGAAATTGTCCCTTGCTACGCTGCTTGATGGCCAATTATAGCTTCATCTTAGACAGGTCACTGCTGCTAATAAAATGGCTCTCACATGCAGGCTGTAATAACTGTATAATGGTAATATATAACAATAAAGCCCAAATACATACATTTATTGACCTGCTTAATTCTGCGCAGAGAAAAGTAAATCTGCTAATATTGAAAATCCCATCCACTCTACCATTGTTACTGTAGCTCCACGCAATGTTCATGTAGAAATAATTAGCATCAACTAAACTAATAATCACACTCCTTCCCACAAAGACTCCTTGTGTTCACACACCAGTCCATTACCTGCTTCAGTGAACCGTCTTGTTGTTAATTTGCAGGTCTTTCACCCCTAGGTGATGGAAATACCTGCCCTCTTCCCAGCCTTCCATTAAGTATCATTTTCATTATTATGTATAATTCATGAGAAATTGTATTTGCCGAACATTCCACGCAGGCTTCTAACATTACAGATCAAATGATAATGTTCCCACCACCGGTACTGTAAATGTACTACAACAATTATTTGTATTCATTTGCCTTTTTATAAGTGATGCCTATATTTTTCGATTGAATTCCTACAAAGCGTCACAAATTCGACCACTTCAGTTTGGCAGTCTTGTAAAAATCTGTCGGGTTAGTCTGTATGTTTGGTTTAGATCTCGGAGTAAAGAATGTGGGACTGTTTTGATTGTTATGGTAAATATTATACTGCTTCTTGAATCAAAGGCTTCCTTTATGAGCCTGTAGATGTTCTGCATTTGAATGAGACCGGTCTATGGTGAAATGGTATCCCATAAACTAGCAGTCAAAGGTTTATGATTTGGTGAGAAATACTCTTCAGGAACTTTACCCTTAGCTAAGCAAGTGGAATTCCTATAAAAAATGGCTGTGGGAAAATAATATATTCGTCTCTCGTCACCTCTGAGGCATCTGTGATGTGTCTGCTTCTAACCTCACTGATCCACAGGTGTCTGTAATGCTGATTGGGTTAAAATGGTTACAATTAAAACCACCACCTGTAATGGGGAAGGGGGGGGTCCTAAGTATTTCTGGTATTCCCATTACTTTTTTCTCCTTGGGCAATATTTCGGACTGCCACTGATCTTGTAATGTCTCAAACTATGGTGCTGGAGTAAATAGTTAACACTCACCTTCACACAGTTGCTGTTAATTTTTACTTTCTGTGTTATATTTAATTACTTTGTTTTGCCTTTTTTTGCACATTTTGTCTTTGCATCTTTGTGGTTCAGCTCCTTTTTTAATTTATTTTTACTGGTTCCAAAGTGTTATCAACTCCCATGCGTACAGAAACAAAGTAGCCTCTGGAATCACGCTAACTGGAATGTAACTGTCACTCAACAATTGTCTCAGGAGACTTGTGTATTCGGGTAAGCTAAAAGCTCTTTTGCGCTTATAAAAAAATGGTAAAGGTTTATTTTGATCAAATAAAAAAACATTTATATGATATACTGTATGATAAATTATAAAAAACATGCAAGATGTAACATCCATAAGAAGCACAGAATGACAAAAAAGGGAAGATCTTTATTATAGGTATTAAAGTCAAATCTCCCCCCCCCCCATGCTGCTTCAAGGTGTCGGTTTCTGATCCAGCGCAGGTTGCTGTCTCTTCCTGTCCCACACAGTGTGTCTGGTGTGCATACTCACGGCTGCGTGCATTGACTTACACTGTAGCTCTCCTCCTCTCCCCACCGATGATCTCCACTGCACATGCACCCACACACATCCTCATTTAGGGCCCATTCACACCACATCCAGATCATCTCCAGACCAGATCAGATTGTTTCTGGACCCAAAATGCATCCTAATGTATCCCTATGCTATTTCTGCCTCTGTTCACACCAGCGCAGTCCATTCCAGACCAGACCAGAAAAATACTGCATGTCTGGTCTGGAATGCACTGGAACTGCAGGCAGGTTCACACCATTCCGGAAAATGTTTTTCCACATAGTTCTCTTAAGGGTCACGGGAGGACATATGCTAGTGTCCTCCCGTGACCCAAAGCTCAGTGTATCCTGAGCTACAGCTCGCAGGTATACTGAGACCGCTGCAGCCGGGACGGATTCCGAAAATGCTGTTGAGATCCATCCAGCTGGCTCTGCCTATCTAGAGGCAGAGCCAGCTGTATCCGCCCCCTCCCCCGTCCGTTCCTCCACTCAGCGCTGGAGGATTGGAGCGGGGAGGGGGGAATCCCTACGGGGAGCAATGAGTGACAGTCACTGCTCTCTGCAGGGAGATGATCAAGAAGTGAGCGAGCAACGGTTTCATTGTCACACGTCTGCTCCAACTATGAGGCTGAGTGATTTTCACTCACCTCATAGTTCTCCTTTAATGTTTTTGCATATATCTACTGATAGATATAATGTATTTATAAAAATTTAGACTTTAATGTCACATTAATATAGCGCCAGCAATTTTACACAGCGCTTTACATGTACATTTACATCAGTCCTCGCCCTCAAGGAGCTTACAATCTAAGGTCCCTATCACACATGCATGCAGGCCCAATTAACCTTCTAGCATGTCTTTGGAGTATACCGTAGGAAGAAACTGGAGCACCCAAACTCCTTGCAGATAGTGTCCTGACTTGGTCCCCCAGTGCTGCAAGGCAAAGTGCTAAACACTAAGCCACTGTGCTAACTTGTGTCTATTATTTCCTTGCTTCCCTTCCTCTTTATTATGGCTGTCAGTCCTTTAAGGCCTCATTCACATGGGCTGTGGGAAGAAACATGTGGGCAGCTCATGTACTGTAATTCTATGGAGACCCAGGAGCTATGCACCCTCAAATGCTGCTTACACACAGACATGAACCCATCATGTGGGTGTTTGAGTCCATACATGGAACAAAGAATGCATTAAGGTGAAAACCTGTGGTCATTTTTAAGCTCCACCGGGCCGAGTAAGATATGCCACGTTCCCTAAACTTCCTGTTGTGGGGGCAGGTGCTTAGGGCAGAGGAGCAATAGATTCCTTCTGCCGTCAGTCAAGCTTTTAGGATGAGAGTGGTGGAGGGAGTGGCTTGCTGCATGCTGTGTGTGCAGGACCCTCCTTATAATCAGACAGCCTAAGGCAGTTGCCTCAGATGGCACCTCATTGGGAAGAGGCTGAGTGGTGGTTGGCCACAGCGTCCCAGATTGCTAAGAGCTCTTACCAACTGGTGATGCTCTGTGTGGTGTGGCTTCCCGCCCAGCTCAGTGCTCTGGCTTGCATCCCACCTAGCTCCTGGCAACCAGTGACATCGCTGAGCTGGGCAGAATGCTGGACACATTCCCCCCTGTGAACGACAAATCAGCTAAGCATGCCACCCAATCACCTCTGTGACCATTCATTCCCTGCCAGCTCCCCCCCACCCTGAAATGACATTGCCTCAGGGAGAATATACCTTAAGAACAGTTCTGTGTTTTTGTTTATGGAGGCACAGAGCTAGGCATGTGTCTCATCCGGGAACATGCACATATGGGTGTCTCATCAGCTGGCTAGCTGAAGGAGACACCGGCAAACTGGCATGGGGGGCTAACTGTTTGGGGACCAGGTAGAGGACAAGAAAAAAAAAATACTTTAAAGAACAAGTGTTGGCCTCCTCATCATAAAAAGAAAAAAAAAAACAACAAAAGTTTAATATCACTTTAAGTTAGCTGAACACAATTGTAAACTGTTTGAGGCCCACTGAATGGATAAGTACATCTAAACCCATTTAATTAAATCTCATAAACTTTTTTAGCATATTAATGTAATTTCAAAAGTTGTTTTTAATCTTTTTAAATCTGCAGCTTTAAAAAAATAAAATAACCTGATAATCCTGCCATGAAGGATTTCCGGTTATGGTGTGACAACTGTCAATTGTGCTACTGCCTTGTCACCCTGTCACATGCACCCCTGGTGGAGACTACAAACAACCTTGCCAACACGCATTGCTCACGCATGGTCCACCATTGTCGCTACCAGTAAACTGGTTCAGAGCAGTGATGTAAAGCTGACACTGGAGCGATTGCAGGTAAACAGGAATTAAATGAAAAAGGCTAGAGGGGACCAACAGCACTGAAATGCAACAAAGGATGAAAAAAGGGCGGAAAAACAAGACAATTGCTTATGATACATAGTGCTGCTAAACTAAATCTACTTTGATATAATAATAATATACATTTTTACATGATGGAAAGCTCCCACTCTCATACATAATTATAAATACAACATACACAGCAGTGGTATATGTTAATAACTGTGATAATGTAGAACATTGCAAATTTCTTTCTAACTAAGCTAAGCATCCAACATAGTAAATAAAAGCAGGACAATCTACATCATTAATTGACTGTGCAAAGGGAACCCTAGCCATTACGTGGCCTGCAGATATTACAAAATACAATTAAAGCTCTGACAACCAATTGGATTTCACCTGTAAACTGCTTAGAGCAGTGGGAACAAAGAGCGGCAGAATAAATGATTGCTGATCATTTTGCGCATTGCTCTAAATGGGAAAGCCTGACACTGATATGTTATACAGGGCTGTGATGGTACTATTTAAATGAAGACAAAACTAAAAGTTCAGTTATGTGACAACTTTTTGGGTCTAGGTGGACGTGGCTTTAATATGTTGTCCTTTTCTCTACATTGTCTATCACTGGACATAGTTCAAAAAATATTTTGAGATGGAAAAGTAATTGAAGATCATTATCTCTACTCCCATATTTATCATACATATTTAGTCACATATTTTAGTTATATTTTACACATTTAGCAGTCTTAAAAGTACATTAGACTTTTATTTTGGTAAAAAAAGTGATCCAGAAGCCTAGCTGGTGAATAACATAGCTGAACTCAACGGTGGCTAGTTTTTTTTTGGCACAATGGTAGGGTAAGGGTTACCATGTTCAGATGAATAGCACTCTTCCCCTATTGCAGCCACCTTTCCTAGAAGCTTTATGTACTTGCTTCGAGAAGTACTACCAGGTTCTTAGGAATTGGATTATTAAATCTGAACTATGGTCACTTCCACACAGAGATTAGACAGGAACAAAGCTGGCAGGCTGGGGTCAGTACCAACCAAGCCAGAAATGAGGAAAAGTGTGGTCAGGGACAAACCATAGGCCAACCAGTGTGGCAGATATCCATACCAGATGAGTGAGAAGAAGAAGAGCCTGATGACAGAAATGAGGAAAAGTGTGGTCAGGGACAAACCATAGGCCAACCAGTGTGGCAGATATCCATACCAGATGAGTGAGAAGAAGAAGAAGCTGATGACAGTGGCTTAGTGGTTAACACCTCTCCTTCTTGTGGGTGTCTCCTTCAGCTGCCACGGAGATACCCATGCATGCATGTTCCCAGCCGAGACCCACACCTGGCTGCCTCCATAGACACACACAACACACACACACACACACACACAGAGCTGTCCCGTTCCTGGGTGGGGGGTGCTTGTAGGGAATGGTCACTTGGGGGGAAGCTTGGCGTGCAAGGCAGACCGTCTCTGCTCAGCTCCTGGCAACTGGGGACATCATTGAGCTGGGCAGGAAGCCGCACCACACAGTGCGTCACAAGTTGGTTAGAGCTCTTAGCAACCTGGGACTCTGTAGCCACCCCACAACCACCACTCAGCCGCTTCCCAATGAGATGCCATCTGAGACAACCACCTCAGGCTGCCTCATTATAGGGACGGCCCTGCACACACAGCATTCAGCAAGCCACTCCCTGGCTCCCTCCGCCGCTCTCCTCCTAAAAGCTTCACTGAAGGCAGAAGGAGCCTATTGCTCCTCTGCACTCTGCACTCTCCCCCATAACAGGAGGTTCGGGGAACATGGCATATCTTCCTAGACTCGGTGGAGGTGACAAACAACCACAGGTTTTTACCTTAATGTATTGTTTGTTCCATGTTTCCGGTGTATGGACTCTTAACGCCCATATGATGGGTTCATACACTGTCTGTGTGCAACTGTGAAAACTCAGCGCTGCAGGAAGCAGAATATGAGAGTGCACAGCACAGTACAGTGCATGAGCTGCCCACACTTTTCTTCCCACAGATCTGGGCGCATCAACAACCACCCCTTCATGCTGTATGGAATAATACGCCCATGTAAATAAGGCCTTATAAGATAGATAGCAATAATGAAGAGGAAGTTAAGCAAGGAAATAATAGACACAAGTTAGCACCGTGACTTAGTGGTTAGCACTTTGCCTTGCAGCACTGCGGGTCCCCAGTTCGTATCCCATGCGGACACTATCTACAAGGAGCTTGCATGTCCTCCATGTGCTTGCCTGGGTTTCCTCCCACACTCCAAAGACATGCTGGAAGGTTAATTGGCTCCTGTCTAAATTGGCCCGGTATCCGTGTGCTCAGATCGTAAGCTCCTTGAGGGCAGGGACTGATGTGAATGTGCAGCATGTAAAGCTCTGCATAAATTGTATACCTGTACTAAATAAATGATTAGTGCCATGAATTTGGTCTGTCAAGTACTGAAACTAAGAGAAAGACAAGGGTTGAAATGTAAAAGTCCAGGTAGAGTACACTCTTAGAAGTCAAATCAGGTAAAATTGGCAACCTAGAATCACAAAAATTCAAACTGCACTGAGTGCTCTATCCTCTTTTTAACAGTATAGGATTCAAAATGACAGATATTTGCTGTAGGAATATTGGAAATCAACTGTATGAGCGTATTGCTACTTTTCACAACACTTTTATTTTTAGAACTTTAAAAAAAAAAACTTTTAGGTTTACCTGTTTTACCTAAACCAGCTTGAAATGTGTGTGTAGAGGCCCTTCAATTAGATGCAAATTGTATGTGTTTAGTGCATATAGATTCGACCCGAAGCATTCACCAAATTTACAACAATATGCAAATAAGATAGACATCCTTGTATACTATATTGTTACTAAATAGTATGCTTAATTTCAACTGACTTAGATATTGTTCTACATCTTGTAAAAAAAAAACTACAGTTGTCATGCATGTCCTTAAACAATATCATATTTAATGAGAATTGTCCTCAAAACATTGCAGACTGTAGACTATATGGTTCTGATGGTCCATCTCTCTCCATGGAACTGATCTAAAATTTGATTTGTAAAGATTGTAAAAACAATTTACATGTTTTATTCTGTTATTAATGTATTTGATAATTGCAGCAATTCCCTTTTCTGAGCTTTCTATAACAAAGAAGCTCATATACTTGCAGCGTAGTAATAGTTAATTTCACTAACTTTTTAGAGGTTAAAGAATGGGATATTGCAGACATGTTGCAATGTTATGTCTGTTTTGTCATAGTGCAGTAATGCACAGAAATTCTCCTTATACCTGCAAGCCAAAGAGACATGCTAAGAGGGATGGTGTGTTTGGGACTTTGTGTAGAGTGTGAGCTTCTGTTAGCCACTCCACCTAATTAGGCCTATTCTAGCAAAAATAGAAAACAAAAACAATAATAATAATTATACAGTATTTAGATAGCACCAGCAGTTTGCGCAGCGCTTTACAATATAGGGAAGACATTATAATTACAATACAATTCAAGACAAGATGGTAAGGAGGGCCCTGCCCGTGAGAGCTTACAATCTAAGATGGTTGTCAATGCACATTTTGTGCTTTACAACTGCTTAGATTTGTTTGTAGTGTACAATTTTGTTTACACACATATGGGCTGACGCAAATGATGTAATATAAATCACTTTCCTCTGCTCTGTACATGATATCTACAGTGCATTTGTTATTAAGATTCTACACTTTTAGCGAGTTGAAACATCTAAACCTCTTCATGAGTAGAGGAAAGGGAATCCACCCAGCAGAAAAGCAAATGTGGTCCAAAGGACAACATACCAGTTCACTATAATGCAGAATGGTAGAGGCCCCCTAACAGTAAGGGGACTGAAAGAGAATCCCAGCCTCTGGGATATTAGTGTTCTAAAAAGGAAGTAAAATACCTCCTTATTTCCTGCTAGTGTAGTACATCCCAATTAGGGAAGTGATGTCACATGGGGGGGTGTCCCCTATTGTAGGGGGCTGATGGTACTCTTACAGCATGGAGTGAATTGGTAGATAGTCCTTTGGACCACTTTAACTGTGAATCTGATTCACTGCAAAGAAAGGCACCCTTTCATAGGAAACCATAGCTTTGGCTGGATTCTCGGTTGTTATTAGCATGAAACGATTTGCTCACCCCTTTTAAGGATCAGAACCAATTTTGTTATTTTGCTGTGTAATAATAACTTTTTAGTTAGTATTTTAAAACAAAAATGACAAATTAAACATTTGAAAACCAAGCAATGCTCCTATTAATTTATTGAAAGCATTTTGTCAACAGTAATTTGCATTGCTCAGACATAATTCTTAGAATTAATGTTTAGTAGTTTTGCATGTATTTGCTTAAGCATGGTCAAAATAAAAGCCTTTTTTTAGTCAGGCAAAGATTAAATATTTCATATGAATATGTAGTTTTTTCACGACCCAACAGGATATATTTTCCTTTGTCTCCTTTGCTCTTTTGTTGTAAAAGCCTGTTTACAGAGTTCAATAGTTCAAGCTGAAATTAACACATATGAATAAGTCGGAGCACTGAATCAATGACTCCCTTATCAGATAACCCAGGTAGAGGTTTAAAATACAAACATTGACGGATCTATTCACAAAACTGCCGTAGGCAGCCCAGTAAATAACCGACCCGAAGTGAATGGAGCCGAACGCTGTTCGGCTATTCACTTTAGGCGTGTACGGCTGATTTCAGCCTGTACACCGTCTGAAATCAGCCGTACATCGGCTTGCTGCGGTTGGGTTTGGGTCGGCCGCACATGCTCAGCATGTGCGGCCGACCCGAAGTGCAGAAGGAGTTCAACTCAGCTGATCCAACATGCAGACTGCCGCCTCAGAGGAAGTCAATAGTGACGAAATGCATCAGGTGGGCGAATCTATGCGAGCATTGCAATCATAGAGACAGGAGCTTCAGTGTACACAATCCATGTGCAATTGCCTTACTTTCATTGTAAGTGCATTTTAATCGTTTTAAATAAATTTATTCTGACATACTACACTATGGGGAGCCTTTTTTTCTCTCTCTGAGCACAAGAGAAGGTGGAAGATGGAGGAATAGTTTTACACGGTTTTGGAAAGATAAGCCGGAGTTGGGAGGAATCTACCCCAATTTATTGTCGGATTAAAAACAAAAGAGAGGATTTGTTATATATATATATATATATATATATATCATCAAAGCGCTAATTGTTCATCTGAAATATGGTGAGCAATAGGAGTCTGTGAGTGCGGCCAGTTCTTATCTTTGAGCAAGGGGGGAGACTGGAGAGCACTGATTCACTAATTTTTTATGCATTCACAGACGTGGTGTTGATTATGAAAGTTGGAAGATATATCCTCACATATTTCAAGGACTTTATTATATCAAGAAGTAATGGACTTCACATGTGGTTATGTAGATTAAGAGGGAGTTGTACATCACTTGTGAGATTTAACACAGGATTTTCTATATGTACACATTTTATGAGATGTACTAGCGCTTTTTTTTTTCTATGTTTATTATGGTTTATAGTGTCTAGACCATTAGACCTAGAGCTTTTTCTTACTATCATCAGCACAGGCATTGTGCAACACAGGTTTATCACTTTGTGACAATTTCACACTATTCTTCTCACATTTTATGAATATTTTTTGAGTTTGAAGCGCAGTGCTATTTTCTTTTTTTCCTATTTTGGGTGTACTCACCTATTAAAGGAGAACTATGAGGTGAGTGATTTTCACTCACCTCATTGTTCTAACCTACCTGAGACTGTCACAGGTCGGCTCAGTAGATCGGGAGGTGAGCGAACACATACCGGCGTTCACTCACCTCTCGATCCTGTCACGGCTCTCTGCAGTGACAGGGGAGGGGCTGGATTCCCCCCTCCCTGCTCCGATCCGCCAGCGCTGACTGGCGGAACGGACAGGGGAGGGGCAGGGTACAGCTGACTCTGCCTTTAGATAGGCAGAGCCAGCTGTCAGTCACGCAGCTGAGTGGATCCCGGCACAATTGTTGGGATCCGCTTCAGCTGCGGCGTCTCAGTATTCCGCGAGCAGCTGCTCGCGGTATACTGCGGCGTCTCAGTATACTGCGAGCGACAGCTCGCGATATACTGAGCCTAGGGTGATGTTATTGGCCGGGACCAGCTGTCATTACAAAGAGAGCTTGTCGGAGCCGGCGGTGGTATCAAAGCCGGCTCTGCTGAGTTCTCATGGTACTGCCAGATTAACAAGTAACCAGGGGACGCTGAACTGTACCATGAGAGCTCAGCAGAGTCGGCTATCACCTCCAGCTCTGCTAAGCTCTCATTGTAATGCAAGGGGGAGAGAGCACACCCCTGAAATGATGGCAGTTAGCAGAGGAAGCAACAGCTTCTTTGCTATCTGCAAGTTTTGTTTTGGTTTTTTTAGTATTCTGACAGCTGCTGCTGTCAGAATAAAAAAAAAAAACTCAGCATAGGAATGCATTGCTAGATTCCTATTGGCTATTTCAATTTGCAATATCCAATAGCAAGCTGGCTATTGCACCCGCCCTCTGCTGCTGTCAATCACTAGACGAGGACCTGATGGAGAACTTCAGGTCCCCTCTGCTGATTGAGAGCAGCAGTGGGCGGTGCAATAGCTAGTTTGCTATTGGCTATTCCAAAGTGAAATAGCCAATAGGAATGTAGCCATGCATTCCTATGCTGTTTTTTGTTTCTGACTGGCGGCGGCCAGCACCTCCGATGTCAGGAGAAAAAAACAAAAACAACAGAGCAGGGAAAGGTTTACTCTGCTTCATCGAGCAGAGTAAACCTTTCCGGGAGAAAGTGTTTCTCTCCCGGGCGGCTGGGAGCCGCTATCTAATAGCGGGAGACTCCCTTAGCGTCCGGGAGAGTTGGGATGTCTGACAGATCAGCGTCCCTGGTTTCCTGATAACCAGGGGACGCTGATCTGTCTCTGCAAGTGGCCGGAGCCAACCGTGAGATGACGGCTGGATCCGCCCAGGTGTTAGTAGCAGGCTGTCGGCCGCCCAATGGCGGTCGAGCCCATGCATATGCCTTTGGCTCGATAGACTTCGGGAGCTGTACGGACTATAGTGAATAGCCCGCACAGCAGCCCTTCGGTACCACTGATCCGAAGGGGTCCTGGGGCCGAATCTAGCCGAAGGATCAGCCGAAGCTACGGCTAGATCCTTTGGCAGCTATGTGAATAGACCCCTGAATAGTATAATAAAACTGACCCAAAAACCTTATAATTACCCTTTTAAAAAATATAATTTTTTCTATAAAATATTCCACAAAATATTTTATATCTCTTTTTTGAGGGAAAGCTAATCCTGCAGCAGATCGGGATATGTGAAGCTGCAAATTATATTTTGCTTTTGTTAATGGTTTAAAGAAACATATGCAATATTCTCAAAGAAACTTCTGTGCCAGTGAGGTATTTATTAAATTGGAGTAAAGTCAGTCTAAGGGGGGACATATACAGCCCAATAAAAGCAATCAAAGCAGTACATATGAGAACTGCTTGTGACAATTCTATGTAATTAACAAAGTACCGGTATATCTGTCATGAGAATACATCATTTTATATTGGTGCCATCCTTATGAATATGCTAGTTTCCTGGTTTTAGTAGTTTATGAGTTTATGATCTGGGATAAATATTCATAGCAGGATATTTTACATTTAGCATACTTGATAACAATGTTTCACAGTCATTGATTCAAAAATATTGAATTTAGAGGATTACAATAAGTGTGCCATAAATTAAACATGGGGGTTGCCATTGTTGACTTCCTTCTGTAAGTGAGCAGAAAAGTCGGAGGTCTTCATCTGCAGGATTAAAATATTGAAACTAGAGGATAAGCATGAGAGGCAATTAGCAATTTTTAAATTAGGAGGTCAGCAAGGACAGTTTTCATATTTCTTTCATGTTACTGTAGGTTTCCATTAAGATAGCTAACAAACAGCCATAATGTTCAGAATAAGGCCAATCAATGACAGTCCACATGTTTTATCATTGCAGGCTTCCTTTAACATCAGAGCAGCAAAAGGGATCATTATCACACAGATATTTTCTGACATGCTAAACAATTTCTCCACTATGAAACTTCAAATGTTTCACTTTCGGATGAAAAAAGGTAATGTACACTTCCCTGTAATGTAGTGGCACATAATTTGCATGCAGACAAGTAGCTCTGCCACTGTTGCCGCAATCATTACCACTGTCATTATTATATTATTATTATTATAATACAGGATTTATATAGTGCCAACAGTTTTCGCAGCGCTTTACAATATAAGGAAGACATCACATTTACAATACAATTCAAAACAAGATGGTAAGGAGGGCCCTGCCCGTGAGGGCTTACAATCTAAAATGGAGGGGGAAGTGATACATAAGGAGGTAGCTGTGTGGGTATGAATTGTTTGAGAATGTGATGGCTCAGTGGTTAGGTCGAGCTGGGATAGGCTTCCCTGAAGAGATGAGTCTTGTTAAATGATTCACAAGCTAGCACTTTTCAATAAAAACCTTTCTATTTGTATTTGAGGCCTTATTTTCACTCCTATATACAGTAGATCTTGAATTAGATCTTATTTAGAATATGGTGTTCAGTTCTACAGGCCTCACTTACAATAAGAAATGGTGAGAGGTTTTAAGAATGAAACATATCAGATGAGACTTTAGAAATCAACACGTATAGTCCTGTGGAAAGAAGGGAAAGAGGGGGTGAGGGGGGGATATGATTGGAAAAGTACATTAAGGGTGTGGACAAGGTATAGGAGGGCAGCATAATTTTCAATATGAAGGTAAGATTAGGAACACATGGACATGACTTCACAATAGCAGAAGTTTAAAACTAACCTTAGAAAGTATTTTTACTGAAAGAGTAGTTGATTCTTGAAACAGACTTCCAGTGGAGCTAGTGGGTCAGTCAACAGTAATTAAATTAAAGTAATATTAAAGTTGAAAGGTTTTCAAGCTATTTCAAAAGCAGATTAAATCATTTACAATGGATGCTGTTCCTTGATGGTTAACAGTTTTAGTTTCTTGCAGGTCCCCTGAGCACTGGTCCTGATATCCTATTTTAGGGTGGCCCCTTGCCATTGCAGGGTCCTATGGAGCCACCCTTGTGTGTGCTAGTGAGCTGTGTGTGTCTCCAAAATCACATGGGCACAGCAAGGCAAGCCATTTTCCATACTCTCCAGCCCTCCTTCCTCCCTCTTCACTTATCCTACAAGTTAGTAGATGGACAGCTGCGGGAGACTGCTCTGTTCCTTGTGATCTTGTACTGGACAGAAAGTTTAGGGAAGCCAAGCTGATAGTTGTAGCCAGCTGTTTGGAAATATGATGACTGTAAGTGGGCAAAAACCACTTTGCTCTGGATTCATTATTAAAAAAAGTGTGAGTTTAATACTACTTTAAAGGAGAACTATGGGGTCAGTGTTTTTCCCCATAGTTCTCCTTAGGTTAACGGGAGGACACAAACTAGCGTCCTCCCGTTACCCTAAGCTCAGTATACCGCGAGCTACAGCTCGCGGTATACTGAGATGCCGCAGCCGGAGCGGATCCCGACATTAACGTCGAGATCCGCCCAGCTGCGTGAGTGACAGCTGGCTCTGCCTATCTAGAGGCAGAGCCAGCTATACCCGCCCCTCCCCCGTCCGTTCCGCCAGTCAGCGCTGGCAGATCGGAGCAGGGAGAGGGGAATCCAGCCCCTCTCCCTATTACGGCAGAGAGCCGTGACAGGATCGAGAGGTGAACGAACCCGGTATGTGTTTGCTCACCTCCCGATCTACTGAGCCGACCTGTGACAGTCTCATTGTCACAGGTCGGCTAGAACTATGAGGTGAGTGGAAATCACTCATCTAATAGTTCTCCTTTAAGCAACTAAATTTGCTAGATCTATACTCAGACAAAAATGTCAAAAGAACAAAACCCCCTAAAATAAAAAGGTGGCAGACTCAATGCACCATTCTTCTATGCTCCTATTTTTCTTTGATTTAATAAATTTTGTTAATATCTCATTATTCATCAGTTATTCATGTGAAGAATAGTTTTCATTAGCTTACCTCTTCATTTAGAGTTGCCTGCTACAGATCTATTTATCAAAGTTGGCTGACCCCAGCACATAATTACATGTTTCTAACACAGAAACATTCAATACCACTTAATTTCTTTTCTATGATGAATATAGTTCTGTGTTTGCTTCATTGCGAACCAGTTGTGCAGCGGGTACATTAGATTTTGATAAATAGCTCTTATGGTGATCTATCTGACAATGACATTGGCGTACAATCTAAGGTTGCTGGCATACTCGAAGAAATAAGTGAGGACTAACATCTTGCACTTTTACTGACTATCAATATATCATCCTTTGACAGACTATTTACAATCTGTTGACCTAGGGGAAAATTGACATTTAAAAACAGGAAGAAAAAAAGACCATCCAATTCATGCTTATCGATAAAATGCCCATGCGGTGCAGACAGACCGGGGTCTTGAATTAAGCTTTCCTTGTTTAACAAATTCAAGAGACTTTATTGTCAATATCTGACCCAAAACCAATGATTCATGTTCCAAAGAAAACGCTGCCTTGTATATTTTTTCCAGTGGCTCAGTGTCTCAATTCAGATCCAAGATCCCCCCCTACAACTGCTGTACATCTGGGTGACATGAAAGGGACGCTTAGAGCTCTGATAAACTGTGCTTTCCCTAGCTCTAGAGCCCTTTGAAGTTGCAGACAGTTTCATGATAACTGATAATCTAATCTTTGCCCAGCTAGTGTTTTTTTGAGCCTGACTTAGCACAGTTAGCAAGGGAAATATTACTGAATATGTATTGATTACTGCACACAAAGGTTGCTGTGTGGATTACATGTTCATCACAAGGTCCTTGTTAGAGGTGAAGTGTTTGTAAGATTCCAATAACAAGTACACAGAGGTAGTTAAATGTGGGAAGTGTATGAGGAGGGGGCCAAGAGGGACCTTTTTTTTTTTTATACTTTTTTTTTACCTTTAGGCTATACATGGCAATTACTATTGCGGACGCAATAAAGAAGTTGTTAATTACACATTTTATACCCTAGTAGCCAAAGTGGGAATGGGATGTCTAAAGGTTAGAAATGGTTTCTTTGCTGGAAATAAGTAAGTTATAAGTGATAACTTGTAGTATTTTTCAGTCATTGCCATAGGTTTTGGTAAAAAAAATTATATATATATAGATAGATAGATAGATAGATATTGCTTCTGACCTGAAGAAGAGAGGTTCACTCTCAAATGCTTGTCTTTTATATATTTTGTTAGTCCGAGAAGAAAGGTATCATTGCATACTGCAATACTACGTTTTTGTTTGTTTTTTGACATCTTGTCTACTGGACTAATACGGCTTACCCATTTATATTGCACTATATCTATATATATCTATATCTATATAGATATATAGATATAGATATATATATAGATACACATAGAAGCTGATAAAATCACTTACAATGGATGCTGCTTCTTTATGTTTAAAAGTTTTAGCTTCCTGCAGAATCAGTTGGTACCCTGATCGCTGGCCCTGATATCCTGTTTTAGGGTGGCTCCTTTACCTTGCAGGGTGTGTGGGGAAGTACCCTGTACTTTTCTGAGTAATGTGTATTTTGTTTGATCTGGATTCATTATTGAAATTTAAAAAAAAAAGTTTATCTACTTTCATCTGTGTCAGGTCAGTAACATGCAGACCGCCAGAAGCCAGACAAAGCAGTTAATCCGCACCCTGGATGAGCATGATTGGGTACAGCAAGCCCTTACTTTGGCATCACAGGATGTGGCTCATGACACCCCAGAATGGGAGCGGTCTTCCATGTGGATGGATGTAATGTCCAGGGTAATCCTAACAACCAGATGCCATTCTTGCAAGTGATCTACTGGGCTCAGAGGATCTAATGCTATGCTTCTAGCTAATTTTGCAGTACCAGTAGTTAACATGTGAACCGGCCCTGACCCAAAATAAGATTTCAGATCGTAAAAGTCAGAGAACAGTCAGAGCCAGACAGCCAGCAACAGCAGGCAGAGAGAAAATTCAGGAAGAAAGGTACGCAGTGGCACCCTCCATGTTTATCCAGTTAAGGATTTTTTTAAACATAAGAGATAAAAAATAAACGAGGCTCTCATAATTAAAGAGGTTCAAAGACCTTTTCTCCCTTATCACTACAGGAAGACTTGCCTCACTGGTCAACCTAAATAAAGGATTGAACTGAGCAAAGAACTGTGAATTTAACCAGAAGATTCCTCACTGTGTGACCTGTGCAGTATGTATACATGGTAAATATTGTACATAATTCCATATGCTGTATGTATAGTAGGGGCTACCTGGAAATTACAGGATAGATAAAAAACATCTTTTATCCCTGCAAAAATAATTAAAGCATTTTTGTCTTGAAATAACAACACACAATACATTTTTAATAAATATTGTCATTATTCATATTCTTTTATTCTGCACAATATCTTTAATTTATTGCAATATAGCATGTACAATGATAGCTAAAAATTGTGCTCTTTCTTCACATAATCCTTAACAGACTTGTGATACTATATATGTGATTACTGTGTTACCAGGCAAATGTCTGAGTGTTGAAGGCCACATCTGGGGTGACATCTTCAACTAAGCACTTAATCTGTAGTGCTAAGGTATGTTAAGCTTCTTTGTCATGTCTAAAGTTAATACTTCTACTCTGCTGACCATATTCGATGTTACTGAAATAAACATCAACAACAGCAACCACACAAACAGAATCACGCAGAAGTAGTGATGATAACAAATGTCAAAATCTGTTCTTTAAACAGTGATTATTTTCTTTGTGTAATAGTATTTTGAAACACACAAAACATTTTGGAACACATGTGGACTAGTTTTCTGTGCTATACATGGCAATCAGTGAAATGCATCTATATATTCCCTAGCTTGTTCTATACAATCTGTACCGTGCTGTATACATGTCCTATTTTCTGCTATACATCCCCAAGCATGCTCTATATATTCCCTAGCTTGCCCTATACATCCCCAAGCATGCTCTATGCATTCCCTAGCTTACCCTATACATTCCCAAGCATGCTCTATACCAGTGGTTCTCAACTCGTGGGTCGCGACCCAAAAGTGGGTCGCGATTCCCTAGCTTGCTCTATACATTATGTACTTTGCTCTATACATTCCCAGGCATTCTCTACTCATATCCTACTTTGCACTATATATTCTGTACCATGCTCTTTACATTCCACAGCATGCTCTAGAAAATGACAGCTAGAATCTAAATGAGGAACGCACTATTTTCTCCAGTTTGATACTTGCGGTTTCTTTCCTTTACCATAGTGCTTGGTCTATTGGTTATGGCATAATTCGTGGTGTGCACTTTACTACTATGTACATTATTTATATATATTCACTGTAATTATGGTTAACCACATGTTTAGCTGGAAAGCTCTATATGATTTGTAAATTAACCATTTTGGTCCAGTCTGTAGCTCAAAAGGAAGAGAGGAAGTACACCCCATAATGGGTTTCAAATGCATTTTATTCATCCATATTTCCTATCTACACTGCCTTCAAGTAAACAATATCAATTATGCTGTATAAAGGTACACTGGGGTTTGCCTTTTAGAAAAACACAAGGAAACAAGTGCTTCTATGTTTCAGTGTAGCTTTTGGCTTTGTGAAGCAGGCTAGCCTATACTGCAAATACCATGGCTGCTGGTATCTTGGCTTTGAGCACCAGGCTAGGTTATATTACACATCCCTACACTTGTATTACACATCCCTATGGCTGCTGGTAATTTGGCTTTGAGCACCAGGCTAACTTACACTACACATCCCTATGGCTGCTGGTTACTTGACTTTGTGTACCAGGCTAGCCTGCACTACACATCCCTATGGCTGCTGATAACTTGGCTTTCAACACCAGGCCATCTTATACTACACATCCCCATGGCTGTTGGTAACTTGGCTTTGAACACCAGGCCATCTTACACTATACATGGCTTTGGTTTCCTGGAACTTGTTACAGAACCTGCAATTAGGCATTGCTGACCTCCTTTTCAAATTGTTAGCTACCTGCCTTCCTCAGGCTTCAGTTCTTTCTGACCTAATACGAGCATGCAGTCAGTGAAGTCAGAGCTTTTGATCTACATTTTTTTAGCGACTCAAAATGAGACTGGATCAGCATGACAGGCAACACTGGATACGTGATACAGGTATCAATATTTTATCCTGTCCATGCCCCATTCTTACTTTGAGAGTGCACTGAAAAAAAATCAAACTCATAATCCTCCCCTTGCAGTCTCTAGGAAGCAGAATGATTTCATAGTATAGAATGATTGCACATAGGTACATTGAAAGACCTGTACAATCTGGCTGCAGAGTTTTAAAGGGAATAATATGAGTCACGGAAAGGTCATTTTTTTGTTTTTGGTAGATACTACAGAATTAAAGTACCTCAAGTACTCTCTTGATGAGATATCTATGCTGGGTCTGCGTGCCTATTATTAGGGGTCTCATTTCTCCCTGATGAATTTTTAATATCGACTTCATACAGTATATATTAGGGATACAAGGAAACCAAAATTTCTAAATTTGTCAGGCTGAAACTGAAAATTACTTTTTATGCAACCTTTTCATTTAAAAAAATATTTGTTAATTATTTTATTTCTCTATTTTTTTTTTATTTTTTTTTTTACTGTTAGGGGCAATGGGGATATATCAGGGGTCTAAACAGACCCCTGATATTTCCCTTTTAAAATAGATAAAGAGATTGTGGACACAGAGTCCTCAATCTCTTTTTCTGCAGCCCCAGCACTCAATGAACAGGAAGCTCTCAGTACAGAGGCTTCCTGTTCATTCACAATCTAAAGACAGTAAATATTTACTATCAACCCAGTCATGAATGGACAGGAAGCCTCTGTACTGAGCTTCCTGTTGATTCATAAAGTGAGCAGATAATAAATATTTACTAAGTCCCAAGGCATAAATGAACAGGAAGTGATGTATAGTAATCACTATGTCCTCAGTTATTTACAAACACTGAGTGATCAGTACTGATTGTTCAGTGTTGTGGTCTGCTCTCCATCCTGACTGCTCTGCCACCTTCCACCAGTCACCAGAGCCAAGCTCTCTTCCCCCTCCACTGCCCCGCGCAGCCTCCTGACAGCTTATCTCCTTCCTGCTTGGTGCCTGCAGCTGGATCGGCTCTGCGTCCCCTCAGATCCCTGCTGCCTCTGTCAACACAGATGGGGGAGAGCAGCAGGGATCAGAGGGGACAAAGACCAAAGCTTGCAGCTGGCTTCCTGTTGGGAAGAGAGAAGTTGGGGATGAACAGCATTTTCAGCCTTTTTGTTGGTGCTATAATATACAGTGTGTGTGTGTGTGTGTATATATATATTATAGAACATTTATTATAGAACATTTAAACAAATTAAACAGAAGGTGCTGGAACACCAAAAGGTGTGTTGATGCTCTAAAATTTACAGGTGGAGAAACTAAACTCGCAATTATGGCACAGAGATTTGGGAGATAATGGAGATATACAGGAAACCAGGAGCTAACTCAATATCATATATCCAAAGCTGACATTACTAAGAACCAATGTTCCCTAACTAGAAATAATATGCAGAACTGTAAAATAAAGTGTACAAAATAATTTGTTGCAAAAGAGGAATGTAAAGTAGCACAAAATGTGACATTAAAGGGGAAATACACTCACCCTCATAATTAGAGCAGACATGTGACACTGCAGCTGTCATATGTTGGCTCTATAGATCGAGAACTGAACGATCACATAACGCTTATCGCTCAGTTCACAATCTTCTCCCTGCAAAGAGCTGTGACTGTCAGTCACCGCTCCCCGCAAAGATTCCCCTTTCCCCTCTCCATTCCTCCAGTGCTGACTAGAGGGACGGGGAGGGGGTGGACACAGCTGGCTCTGCCTCTAGAGAGCTAGCCTTCAATCAGGTGGCAGGGTGGATCCCGATAATATTGTTGGGATCTTTCCCGGCCACAGGCAATAACCCACTATATTCTGAGATTTGGGTCACAGGAGGTCTTAGTAAATGTCCTCCTGTAACCCTAAAGAGAACAATGGCCAAAGAAGGATAGGCCATATTTCTCTTTTAACTTCCAAGGATTTGTACTTTGAGTTGATGTCTTGATAAAAACAACCATGTACTCTACTATATGCATCTTTTATGGCAAAAAAACAAAGTGTAAAACCCTTTGTTAGGAGGAATTCCACAGCCAGCTCATGGCCTTCTGTTGCCTTTCTCAACGTACACATTTGCAAGTTAAGTTTTCTGATACTCTTTGCACTTAGTAAACATCGCAGTGATCATTCACGACATGCTGAGGACGTAGCACAAGTTACATTGCAGCAAAGTCACTGCAACAAAGACAATTAGAGCATCAGATTAGAAACACCAATAGGGAAAAAATAAAACAAAAATTAATTCAGTAAAATATATTTGAAGTGTTCTCTAGACTAAAATCAATAGTATGACTGAAACCAAGGCATAATATATTGTGAATGTGAGAATATTTAACAAGTATTTTACGTGGCCCTAATTCACCTTTCATAAAGCTTGTAAAATACATGAAAGGGAACGAATGGTGTTTTAATGTGCAAACATTACTTAAGAGGAAACTGCAGAAGTAATTTTATAAAGCTCTTTTGTTACAGCGGACTATTTTATTACTGTAACTTTTATAACAATAAATAAGTTATTTGGCCAAATATTTGTATTTGTTCTGTGTGCAAGGCACCCAGTCAACATGGTTATAAATCATATCTTAGCTTTTTAAAACAGGCAAAAAGAATGTATGACTTAATATCCACCTTGATCAGACATCTTGCTAAACATTTTATATGATACTGTAATGTTATTGTTCTTGGATTAATCTGGGATCACTGACAGTGGTGACACTAGTTGAGATGTTGGCCTTAAATTTGCCTTAAAGCTGAACTCCAGCTTCAATGCTTATATTTTGAAATCATAACAGTCACTATTATGCTTCCTCCGTGATTTGCCCATGTGAAGGATCCTTGTGCAGCCTGAAACTTTGGCTTTGTAAACATTATGGTGACTGTTATGACTTTACAATAAAAACATTGCAATGAGAATTAAGGAGTGTTTGTGACTTTATACAAATTACTGAATCTTTAGTGTTGCTAGGCAACATAATCTTTACAACTCTTTGGGTAGGAACAGTATCTGACAACCACTAGCAAGCAAACCTATGATCACATTGGCACCTTTTCTAGAATCACTATGGACAATGTTTTAGAATTTCCAGAAATTCGTACAATCGGTTGCATCCAAATTTCCGAATGACAGAAATAACAAATCCGAATGAATCTGAATATTTGATAAGAAAATCCGGATACATACAAATTTCATTCGGAATGAAACAAACAAGCGGGAGGTTTGTCATTTACACCTCTCTGGCTTCTCTTTGTTGACATTCTGGACTTGTATCCTGAATGTAAACAAAGTATCAGAATATTGTTACAAAATGTAAATAAAGAAAGAAGCTGAGAGATCTGTGTTATTCTGTAACAGCTTTTGCTTCTTTGCGTACACTTCGATCTCGAACGTAGAAAATCTGACAGCTATCACAGAATACACAAAAGTGTTTAACTGGTCACAGAAATAATAATAATTAAATAAAACAGTGTGGGGTATTCCCCCAATTCATACCAGACCCTTTAGATGGGACCCCTATGTGAAAAAAACAACAAAAAACAGTGTGCGTTTCCCCAGCAATTCATACTAGACCCTACAGATCTGGTAGGAATTGTAAGGGGGACACCAACTGCAAAAAAATAAAAAAAATATGGGGTCCCCCCTAAAATCCCATACTGTACCCTTAATCCGGACAGCAGCCTGGCAGGGCAGGAAAAGGGGGGACACACAAGCGAGCACCCCCCGTCCCTCCACCATACCAGGCCACATGCCCTCGACATTGGGAGGGTGCCTTGTCCCCTTGCCGATGTTTTGTTTATTTTACAAGGGGGGTCCCTCCTAACATTCCTACCAGATCTAAAGGGTTTGGTATGAATGGGGAGGGGTCCCTGTTTTTTCTTGTTTTTGTGGCATGTCAAAAATTTAAAAGAAACAAAGTTCGTAATTATCATTTAACTCCCGAAACAAACTGACTTTCAGACCCAAATCCTGAAAAACAAAATAACAAAACATAAAATACAAAACAAATAAACATTTTTGCTGGCTCACATGTCTAGTTTTCTAAATGGGTATCATTTCTAGTGTCATTGATGATGCCTTTCTCCCTACCTTCCCTAAAGTGAATCAGACAATGCAAAAGCAGAGGTTATCCTAACGGAAAACTGCACATAAAAACAATTATTAAAGATAAAACAGCTGAAGCTATGAGACAATCTTGACTTGTCCTGTAACAGTCATATACATGGCATGACCTCACCCTAATGGTCTTTGAATTTCTCTTCAGAGGTGTGTCTGCATATACCTGTTTTTTTGTAGTGCATTTATGCACATTTTTATGTGTGCGGATGCATGTTTTTTGTTTTGGCTAATGACAAGCAATATCTGCTGTGACATCATTAGGCATCGTCTTCCTTGTATCTGTTTCCTGTTTTGTTCTGAGTCGTATTGTCCTGTATAGTTGTGCTTTCTGAGAAATCATTTTTGGCAGCAGCTGCAGCTACAGCTACACTTTGACTGCTATCACATGGGGGGGCTTACAAGCCCCCCCATGTGATAGCAGATGGTGGTGACAGGTACTCTTTAAGGTGATGCTGGGGATGAGGCTGGGTAACTGTCCCAATCAGCATAAACCCGGAGGCGATGTCCTTCCAGGTCCTCTGGTGCTTGCAGCAAACCTTGTAATTGTGGTCACTGAAATCATGCAGCATTGTCCTTGCACTTACCAACTGCATTAGTCTTTCCAAATTAAGCATGGTGTGGCCATCTTGTTCCTCCTTCCTATGCAGTCTGGATAAGTTAGATAATGCTAGCAGGAGGAGACTGGTTGTTTTGTGCAAAAACATGCCAAAAACACACTAAAACACATGTACATGCATCTTTAATGTGCTCCCATTGAGGTGAATTGGGTAAAAAACACACTATGTAGCACCAAAGGAAGCACATGCACCCTTTTCCAAGTTGCACAGCAGCACAACATATAGGTGTGTATGGGAACCATAGAAAATAATAGAATTTTTCTTGTTCATTGTTGTGCGACAAATTGCTCAGTCATGAACAGGGACTTATTTTGATGGGCAACAACAGTCACTGATATGGAGGCTAAGAGGCAGTAATGGACAGGACAAGCTCAACTTTTACAAGAAAGATATGTGTGTAACTTAAATTGTACCTAGCATCACAAATGCTGTACTTGTTTATGTTAAGAGTGCATGCATGCTAAGTAATGTGCAAGTGTGACACTTACAGGTACTTATTACCTCTTACAGAAATCCATGTACCCTATAAGAAAACATGTTCAACTGCTTTTCATTTAAAAAAAATTAGAACAATCCGGGGTCAGCATCTACTTTCTGAACTGAGATGGTGGCTCAGAGATGACTCAATCATGGTGTCTGTGCAGTTCTTGGTTGTGTCTGACACAGATCAGTCGCTGCGATAGCCAGTCACCTGGCTACAAAGTTTTGATCACTGGGGGTGAGGAGGCTGAGGAAATGCTTCTTCTTGCCTGCAGTAGACTGATGATACTGAAGGATTGCTTTTTAATGTACTTAAAAAAATAATAATTCTGTTGTATATATTGTGACGTCAGGAATTTATTCATACAATTATCACAGTAATGTTACTGATAGGTCCACTGTAAGCTACATATATCTCTGGATCTTTCATGTGATTTTTTTTATTTTAATATCAGTCTCTGGGTCTTTAGTATTAAAAGGATGGAAACAGAAACATTTCTTGCTGCCATTAGAGACCATTGGCAGCATTACAAAGTGTTGAGCTGCTACCTGTAAAGAAAGAAGGAGAGACGGGATTGTGGCCAGAGTTTGGGAGTGGGTTAACATTTTCCTGCTGTACTGTGGAATAACCTGGTAGCATAACTGTTATAGTTGTTTCAATGATGATGCTAGTATATTTACCATCAAGCTTTGTACAGTTCTATAACCGCTAAGCATATATGCTTGGACTTTGTATTGAATCTCTAAGCTTCACTAACATTTAAATGTTAGTTATTGTTAAATGTTCGTGGTGTCTATGCCTGTTAAATCAGGCATCAGTCATAATTCCCAATCTGAGAGGCTTCAGGCAGCCTGTCACTACTATTTTAAGCAATGGCAGTGTTTATAGGGTCCTAATAGACCAGGGGCACCATGAGCACACAGATTAAAATGTTCAGGGGCTGGTAGCATACCATGATGACCAGTTAAGGAGGCCATCTACTATACAATCAGATTGTAGAATATCTGTATTATCTCCTTTAGATTTGCTAAACCTATGTAATATGAGGACCTAAACAATCCATTCAATTTGTATCAAATGAGACTGACCCTTACACTACATACTTGATGGTAGATCTAAAGCAGATTGTACAGTCAGACTGCATAGTATATGGTCAGCTGTAGACTAATCAAAAATGAATTGGTCTAAAATGTTAATGTTACATTATTATGACTTGATTGAAATAAAAATCAAATGTATTATCATTACTTGGACAAAAATAAAGGAATATTAAAAGGTTATTCAGAGCGTAGATAATGTACACAATGCTCCAAAACTGAATGATTCATAAGACACATCATCTCTTTATCTCAAAGGAGACACAGTGCATTTAGTAGAAGACCTGGGGCGGGTGCCTGAGCAATTGCATTACAAGTACATGTAGTTGAAAAGTGGCCCATACAATATCTACAACTATAACAGCAAATTCAGAGAGATATTTTGCAAGTGAAATTTTTGCTTTACACTTACAATAAACGGCTCATTTCAGATGGAAGAGCTGTATGAGCTGTATTATAACACAATCATTTTTTATTACTAATGATCAATTCACAAACAGATATATCGCTCAGTTGCACTTTAGTGCATGAAAAGAGCATAAGCTGTTGGAAGGCCTATTTTTCTGTAAAATCTTTATTTTATCTCATAAAATATTATTTTAAAATCTCAACCTTTTCCTGTTCTCTTAAACAAGCATTTCATGGAAGCTTACATTTATGGTCCAAACCTAGTTTAAAGGAGAACTATTGGGTGAGAGAATTACACTCATCCCAATAGTTAGTGCTGACGTGTGACAATGAAACTGTCACATGTCTGCTCTATTGATCGGGAAGTAAGCAAAAGCATACCGCCGATCCGCTCACTTCCTGATCATCTTCCTGCAAAGAGCAGTGACTGTCAGTCACTGCTCACCTCAGGGATTTCCCCCTCCCCCTCCGATCTTCCAGCGCTGACTGGAGGGATGGACAGGGGAGGGGGTAGGCACAGCTGGCTCTGCCTCTGGATAGGCAGAGCCCACTGTCAATTAGCCAGCTGGGTGGATCTTGACAGTAATGTCTTGGTCCGTCCCGGCTATGACGCTCTCAGCAAATAGCCCTATAGTTCTTCTTTAAGGCTGGCTTCATACATACGTGTAGCGGTAATGGTAAATGGTAAATCACAGTGTTGTGTGTTGCAGTTCACCCCAATGCGCAAGTACAGAAGGTGCCAAAAGACACACTCTGGATTGCACCACAAAAGAAAAAAAAAGCACAGGTTTGGTCCTCATGCTATTAAAGCAGTCAATTTATTTAGAATAAAAATGTAAATGAATCAAGCTAGCACACCCAGAAACAATACATAAATAGGTTGTATTGCAGTAGAAAAGCTCCGGTGGAAGTAACATAATTCAGGAAAGTGGAAGGGTTCCCAACCAAGTCATCATTCATTTTTATTTGAGTATGCTTTCCTTGCTGTACCAATGACCTCACTTTGTATTGTTTATCTCTGTATGTACTAGTGTATTTTTGTATATTGTATGTGTTTTGTAAATGCATGTTGTACCTTTTTTTACTACAATACAAACTAGTTATGCATTGTTTCTGAGTGTGCTAACTCGATTAATTTACATTTTGATTAGCTTGGGGCAGGAAGGTTAGCTCCCCTTATTTGTTTTTTTAAGCACCTCTATGCTTTCCTATCTCCTATGACTGTTTATTGTAAGGTGTGCAAGTTACCACTCTTTAATTATTCATTTAGAATGGGCTGTAATAACATAACATGTGTTCACACATAAAGTATGTTAAAGCAGACCCTCCCCACCCACTTTCCCTTATTGTACTCTAATCCCCCCTCCCTCACAATTGGACATTTATTTCATATACCTGTTTTTTCGGGAGCCCTCCTGGCAACCCACCTTGACAAGAATGATGTCCTAGTTACCTACAGCCTACTGGGATACCAGCATCCCAGGAGGCCTGATGGTGCTCTACAGGGCACAAGGGCTGTGCGTCATCAGGGATTTGGCTGCAAGAACCTGGAAGAGACAGCCAAACCCTGTGATGTAAGTAAAGAAGATGGCAATGAGGAACCTGGCATGCAGCAGCAGATTGGAGGATTGCAGTAAAACAATGTTGGGTTCACTGGACATGTATTTATGTATTTTGAGGATAACCCAGTAAACAAGGTAAGAAGATTTTTTAAAAAAATAACAGGGAAGGGGGGGTTCTCTTTAACATGCATACAATAAGCCTGCAATGGGTTGGTGTAAAAGGGGCCTTAGAAAACACCATACGATAAAATTTGTGAACTGACATTTTCATACAACTTACCACAATAATAAATAATATGCTTAATATAACACACATACAGTATTTTCTGGTTCTGGTACAGTATCATCTGGTTGGTGCGCTAATGCCTTTAGTGTATTCATGAACTAATTTTTAATCGTAAAAACAAAAGCAAATGATACATAGTAATGAAAACACTGCATACCTTATACTTTCATGAGCTGAGCCTATTGTGAGCTATTGTGATACTAAGAAGTATTCTGCTACTGTTACATTAAGTATTATCATCAATGTTTCACACTTCAATCTACCGTTGTTGGATTTAGAAAAATGTGTTTGCTTATACAAATGATTTAACAAACAGTTCAGTATTCAGCTAATTACAGTACTTTCAGTCAATGATTCATTATGCCATGAGGTGCTTCTCCTGCTACACATTTCGCTATCAGTTCATGCTGAGGTTTAAGCAAACAATGTTAGCAAATGTTCATGGCATTATTAGCATCAGTCCTTCAAGGCATTTTTCCTTTATGTAACCTTGCCTGTCTAAATATGACTAGTAGGTTTAGCTTGACGTATAAAAGCTGCAATAGTCATCACATACAAATTCAAGTGCAATTAAACCGAAGAACAAACATGTTATATACAGTATTGCAGCTTACCAGACCTTAGTTGTGGCGGCTGAATTAGTTTATTTTTTTCAGGCTTTTTTTCCCATTATTTTCACCTGGTGATCCTACCAGTAACACACTTTGTGTGCTAGGGTTACAACATTTGCTCGTTGTACTGCATATATGGGGGAGCAGCGCTGTCACCCTAGAATAGGACGTGTTTTAAGATTACAGTATACCTCCCCCTCTCCTTTTCTGTATAAGAGGTGTTCTGTAGTTCCTAGAGCGAGTTGGAAATATTAGTAATTGGTAACATTCAGCTAAAGCAGAGAGCACAGGAAGTTATCAGCTCACAAAATTTCTGGTATGATTGAAAAGTATTTTTTGTATTTATTGATTAGATATAATAAAAATATTTTAGTTGTGTACGTAACAGACCAAAAGTGAGCAAATAAGGTAACTCTATTGTTAGGGTTGATGTATATATATTTAGTTTTCACCTTCAGAGCTGAGCTACAGGTTACTCTCACCATTATAGAATAATAATAATAATATTTCTGAACACGCAAAAATGAACTAATGAACTAGTAAAATAAAATGATTGTTCCAATAAGCTTGCAAAGCATATGTAAGTAGTATAATACATGTCGTTTTGCCTGTGGTACTGACATTGCACTATTGGCTTTACAGAGTATGGTTTATAAACCTCAACACACTGCAACGTTTACAAAACCTTAGTCATTCCAAAAATAATAAAACACAGGGACGAACAGGACTAAAGGATTAATAATAATACTAATTATAATTATTATCATTATTTTCTGGAAAGAGCAGGGAAGGGTTTGCAACTCTAACAGGTTTTTTTCTACCATCTATGCCCGTTGCAGAGATTTCACCCTCATTTCTTGTCTTCACAAGGAATGATAGGAAATCTCTTCAACCAGAACACAGATTAAAAACAATATTTTTGTAGAGTGAAGCAGAGTTTGGTTTCCTGATAATGTTTTGCCTGCATCTTCCCATCCGAGGTACAAATGCACCTTTTATATTTTTATATGGATGTCACAGGTACAGGAAGTAAGGAAACATCTCCTCAATGGGGTCACATGTAGAAATATCAAGTTGACAGAAATGTTAACCCAGCCTCTTGCAAGTTTTCTATAGCAGAGTTGGAGTGTAAGAGGAAGAAGCAGCACAAGATGCCAATCAATTTATGTGCTGACCGATAGGAAGCAGAGTGACAGAGAAATCAGCTCAACACTGTGCTGTTTATTCCTTCACTGTCAAGTCACAGGACAAGCTGGGCTCAGAAGAAATGGGCTGAATAATGCTGCCACTAGAAGATATATAATAGCAGACCCAAATTCCAGCAAATGCTTGTTTTGTTATTTTAATGAATTATTTATTTTTATCATGTTATTTTGGGTGGACTTCTGCTTTAGGTATATAATATGAAAATACAACTGAGGGACTAGCAGAAAATCAAGCTTCATGGACTTCAAATGAGGTTATCACTTAAACTCCACACTTTCTGCAAATAAAAATACAAAAAAAATTATACTTTCATCATTTGAAAGTTACAAAGAATATGGCAAAGTATGTAAAAAAGAAATCACGATCACAAAACTATTTAAACAAATGACAGTTTGCAAAAGAGAGTAAGACAAACCTCCAAAAATTATTGAAATACCGGTATGTAAATAGTAAAAAGATCAGGCCTGAGCATGTAGGCCCCTTACAAGATAACTCACACTTGGTGACTGGGGACATAGAGAAGGCAAGTCTATTAAATAATTTCTTCAGCTCTGTATATAAGAGAAAATGGTGGAGTGCAAGTACATAATAGGAATGATAGTGCCACTGTCTCAAATGAACCACAATGGCTCAAAATTCACATGGTCCATAAACATTGAAACAAAATAAAGGAAATAAAGCATCCAGACCAGATCCAGACTTTTATCTGTGGTTATAGGGATCTGTCTATGGAGGTTTTCTATTTATTTATTTTTTTATTTTCCCTATTGGTTGAACTTAATGGATTTTTATATTTTTATTAACTTGACTAACTATGTAAACATAAGAAAGCATCTTGAAATTGGCCAAATATTTTTCATCTATGTCTATAACTGATATTCTTCATTCCTTCAACAGAACATGGAGTGCAAATATTGCCTCTAATTACAGAGAACTGGAGCTGAGAGTTTACCACGGAGCTTACATTTCATCACACAGGGCCAACCTCATGGGCCTCAGCCACTCCTCTCAGTGTCCTAAATGCTGTCTTGGCCCTGCAGACTTGTATCAGGGCTTTTGGGTCTGAGATAAAGTACTTTATGTAATGTACATGTATATTATGTAATGAACAACCTGGTAACTTATCTTCGCTTATCTCCAACCTGGGCAATCTTCTTGGACTTGCAAGGAGCTCAAATCACAGGAAATTGTTGCCAATTACATCGCTGGTGTAACAAAACAAAAAATATCCTACACCAATGGATATATATCAAACTGCATTCACTAACCCTTTTCTTGAATAAGCTGTTGTTTATATTCCAAATGGACTGGATTGAAACAATGCTAAGCAAAGAATCACAACCTCAGAAACATTTTGAAGTCTGGGAGTTGTTCATTGACTTGTTGCCAACTTTAACCAAACAAAAGCTTATGATTTAAGCTGCTGGCTGGCCACTGCTGAACAACAATTTTTCTTTTTATCTCTTTTTTCTCTTTGTATGCTTGTGTCCCATTTTAGTATAATGCATCTTCCTGTTGGTGCTTCACTTTGCAATGTAACCTGCACAACATTTTCTTTTTGTATCTTAATAAAAATGTCTTTGATAATAATAATAATAACAATATTATTAATAAGAAATCAAATACTATTATACTGTATATGGGTTTGTATGCTCTTTATAATTTCTAAAGTACAAATGAGTAGACAGTATGTACTTACCTGGGATTTTCTTTAAATACATTCTGCACTTCCATGCGCCCTTACAGTGATGCATGGTTCTACTACATGAGAACATCATAATCTGCTACAATTACATGTCTGATGATTAACAGGAACACCATTTCCCATACACACAACAAGCTCTACAACTGTAGTTTGGCAGGGTCACAATATATGTTAATGATCTTACAGGCGATGTAACTTTATATCTCTGTATTGGTGCATGAGAAACCAAGAGGAACTGATGGCACTTGGTTGTACTTGTGTCAAGGAAAGTTCACACATCTCCCAAGCTGGAGGTAGCTTGCCAGGAGCGTCTCACTTGTACTCCACTTTTCCTGTTAATTACCAAGTTCTTCTTTTCATCCTCCAGGAGTTTACTGTTGAATAACCTAAAGGCTGGGAGTGATGCCATTTTTGTGTCTGCTCTATTATTTCCCAAGGAAGAAAATGTCTAATTAAAGAATTCAGGAAATAAAATCCATGTATTAATATTGTGTAATATGAATAGGTGATGTAAGCCCAGACCAGCTAATACATTACCTATGGGTTCTTTAAATATTATAATTATGGTAATACCTTAACTTATTTGTTGGCTTATATACTATCCCTTTCATCCCTCTTTATTTGTGAAGCACTTTTTAAATGTGATTTAAGGCAACCAGCTATTTTCTGTTTACTTCAAAGGAACGTAACTACTGGTAAGGAACACTGCTAATATTGCAGAATGTTCACGGTGCATACAATCTGCTATTATTAATGAAGTTCATTTTTTAAATCAACTTTAGAGGTATTTTAAAAGAGTAAGTACAGGGAAACCGCTAAATACACTGTTAAAATACATGCATGTGAGCTGGCTTAATTGCCAAAAAAAAGTGTTCTTCTTTTTAGCCAGTTTGCTTTTCCAGACACCAGTCCCAGATATCATAGCCAGGTTCTGATCATATACTTTTAACCGCTGCAGTCACAGCAACACAATTTGTCAAGGCTGTGATTGGATAAACCCAGTTTTACCATAAATTATATATAATTGTTCTATACGCCATTTTTTAATTTAATGTTTTTAATGTTATAATTTTTTATAATGTTATTATTTCAATTTGCAACTACTGTAACTTTGTAAAACCTTCACAAATTAAAATGGAATGGATGCCTGGAGGCATTCTATACACCATTGGTGCATGGGGTGTCCTCAAAAAGCTGATTTCTTGCTTGTGTAATTGGCTAACAGCTTTTCTCAGAATTCTGAACTTAGATGCAAGTAAATCGTTAGGCATTCCCTACAACATGATACCACAATTCAGTGGCATAACTACAAATATAGGGACCCACAGCAAAATTTTGGTGTAAGCATCTCTTCCCAGGCTCTCCACTCTCCACAGAGACCTCTCTCTGCAGTACCCAGCAGGAGTGATGGCCCTAACAGGCCCGAGTTCGGTTTGAATTAGAACTTTAGAACATCCAAAAAGTTCGAACTTGAACTCAATGCAAGTCAATGGGGGTAGAACTTTCAAAAACAATTGTCCCCTTTAAGAGGAATTATATGCAAGTTATTGACCATAAAAAGGGTATGGGGATATGGGTACTGCCCTGGGGGACATGAATCAATGAAAAAAAAACTTTTAAAGAATATAGTTTTAAAGCAGCATTGATTTTAACATCACTTAAAGGGTAATAATAAAAATGAAACATTCCTTTAAATATCATGCCTGGGTGGGTCCCCTTAACCTGCCTGTAAAGTGGCAAATCTGTACAATGTATAGAACCTGCTGCAGCAAAAATGTCATTTCTAAAGCGTGCAATTCCCCCTCCCAAACAATACCAGACCCTTTAGGTCTGGTAGGAATGTTAGTAGGGACCACATTTAAAAAAAAACCATGGGGTTCCCCATAAAAGTCATACCAGACCCTTAAGGTCTGGTAGGAATATTTAGGAGGGACACCGTGTAAAAAAAACAAAAACAAAAGTGCGTGGGGTTCCCCCTTAAAGTCATACCAGGTCCTTAAGGTCTGGTAGGAATTTTAAGGAGGAACCCCACCCCCAAAAATGGGGAGGGGGAAACATTGGGTCCCCCGTAAAATTCCATACCAGACCCTTGATCCGAGCATAGGCCTGGTAGGGCCGGAAAGGGGGGGGTGAGCGGCCCCCCTCCCATACCAGGCCACATGCCCATGGCACTGGGAGGGTGCTTTTCCTCCCCCCCTTGTGAATGAGCAGGGATTCTTGTACCCCTGCTCATTCACTAAAGGGCTAAATAAAATTGAAAATAAAAAGTCGAGACTTTTGAAAAAATCCTTTATTTGGAAAAACAAAAGACATGTTTTTGACAAGTCTTTTATTTAAAAACAAACAACCAAAAAATGGATCCACCGACGTAATCCAGGGGCATTCACGACGTCCAGCGCTGTGCACAACGACGACTCGACGAAATAAAAAATAAAATAATAAAAAAT
>NW_017306373.1:1147444-1185717 GCF_000935625.1 Nanorana parkeri
TCCCATCCGCTCGCGACTAATACCCGCCGCATAATGGCATTTTGACAGATGCCGGCAAAACATAAACAATTCGGCAGAGCTAGCGGTGACAGCTAGCTCCGTCCAACTGTGTAGTTTTATGTCATCTGACAGGTGAGCCATGATTGGGCAAAGTCATCATGATGGTCAGTAGCTTATGGTACTACAAATAATAGCCATTTTACAGTGCTCAATGGTGGTCTTATGTTTTCTTATAAAAGCCCCTTTACACTGGTGGTTAGTGCTATAATTACTGTGATTAGATTACTGAGCATTTACTTACAAGTGTCATATGCCAAAGATAGGTATGACTTTCATTTGCAGATTGCTCATTGGACAAGACTTCAGAAAATCAGACATTTAGAAATGTTAACTATTGAGCAGGATGCTTCCCTCTAAAAACAATATGAATGGATACTATTTTCTCTCAGGCTAGTCTCTAGAAGGTTTATTGGCAGTGATGCATGCATGGGAATGATATAAGTATTTGGGTGACCATCCTAAATGTTTTTTTGTCTCCTGGGCTGCTGCTTGCAGAGGAGAGTCTTTCCTCCCTTGCCTGCTGCCTGGGTAGGGTGCTTGGAAGTTGGCCTGTGCCTTAGGACCTGAAGGATTTTTTCTGTACTTCTGGAGGGTATATCCAGAGTGAGCAGAGCAGGAAGATGGATGCCTGCATGGAGCATCTTAGGAGGCGGCTTCTGTGCTGGAGAACAGGGTATAAGCTGCTTCTGGGGGATATTGAAAATGCTCACTGCTCATCCACAAAAGTACCTGTGATTGAGTGCATATTATCTGGGGTTTATTTGGATGTTCTTAAAGGGCCAGCTACATACTTTAGAAGTTTGGGGCTATTTTGCCTGTTTTGGGTATCCTGTGGCCTAATTCTGTTCTCCTGGATTTTATTTCCCTGAATAAACCCTTTAAACTTTCTAACGTGACTGGTGCCCTTTACCTCATGACAAGCCATTAATTCCACCCTTAGAGTTCAAATGCCCACTGTGAGTCCACCTCATCTACCCACTGCCCAGGGATTAGGGAGCAATAAATATATATATACATATGTATATGTATATATATATACATATTTACATCTGTCTCCATTGTGTTAATGGGAATTGCAGGGTTTTAACAGGACTGGGTTTTCCTCGCTGTCTTAAGCTGGCCATACACCTATAGATTTTCTATGGTCAGATGGAAAAAGTGCAACAGATTCCTCCATCTACGTTAAACTGTGTGGATGGAGGAATCTCTCACTGGGCCAAGCTTCAGTATCTTACTAGTCGGCCCCTCTGGCTCTCAAAATACCTGCATCCAATCTGATTTTTCAGGTATTTTGACAGCCAGCTGGGCTGACTAGCAAGATACTGAAGCTTGGCCCAGCTGGAGATTCAAAAATAATAAAAAATAAATAGAAATAGTAATAATAAAAAAAATGGGTCCCATCCGCTCGCGACTAATACCCGCCGCATAATGGCATTTTGACAGATGCCGGCAAAACATAAACAATTCGGCAGAGCTAGCGGTGACAGCTAGCTCCGTCCAACTGTGTAGTTTTATGTCATCTGACAGGTGAGCCATGATTGGGCAAAGTCATCATGATGGTCAGTAGCTTATGGTACTACAAATAATAGCCATTTTACAGTGCTCAATGGTGGTCTTATGTTTTCTTATAAAAGCCCCTTTACACTGGTGGTTAGTGCTATAATTACTGTGATTAGATTACTGAGCATTTACTTACAAGTGTCATATGCCAAAGATAGGTATGACTTTCATTTGCAGATTGCTCATTGGACAAGACTTCAGAAAATCAGACATTTAGAAATGTTAACTATTGAGCAGGATGCTTCCCTCTAAAAACAATATGAATGGATACTATTTTCTCTCAGGCTAGTCTCTAGAAGGTTTATTGGCAGTGATGCATGCATGGGAATGATATAAGTATTTGGGTGACCATCCTAAATGTTTTTTTGTCTCCTGGGCTGCTGCTTGCAGAGGAGAGTCTTTCCTCCCTTGCCTGCTGCCTGGGTAGGGTGCTTGGAAGTTGGCCTGTGCCTTAGGACCTGAAGGATTTTTTCTGTACTTCTGGAGGGTATATCCAGAGTGAGCAGAGCAGGAAGATGGATGCCTGCATGGAGCATCTTAGGAGGCGGCTTCTGTGCTGGAGAACAGGGTATAAGCTGCTTCTGGGGGATATTGAAAATGCTCACTGCTCATCCACAAAAGTACCTGTGATTGAGTGCATATTATCTGGGGTTTATTTGGATGTTCTTAAAGGGCCAGCTACATACTTTAGAAGTTTGGGGCTATTTTGCCTGTTTTGGGTATCCTGTGGCCTAATTCTGTTCTCCTGGATTTTATTTCCCTGAATAAACCCTTTAAACTTTCTAACGTGACTGGTGCCCTTTACCTCATGACAAGCCATTAATTCCACCCTTAGAGTTCAAATGCCCACTGTGAGTCCACCTCATCTACCCACTGCCCAGGGATTAGGGAGCAATAAATATATATATACATATGTATATGTATATATATATACATATTTACATCTGTCTCCATTGTGTTAATGGGAATTGCAGGGTTTTAACAGGACTGGGTTTTCCTCGCTGTCTTAAGCTGGCCATACACCTATAGATTTTCTATGGTCAGATGGAAAAAGTGCAACAGATTCCTCCATCTACGTTAAACTGTGTGGATGGAGGAATCTCTCACTGGGCCAAGCTTCAGTATCTTACTAGTCGGCCCCTCTGGCTCTCAAAATACCTGCATCCAATCTGATTTTTCAGGTATTTTGACAACGGCAGAGCTAGCGGTGACAGCTAGCTCCGTCCAACTGTGTAGTTTTATGTCATCTGACAGGTGAGCCATGATTGGGCAAAGTCATCATGATGGTCAGTAGCTTATGGTACTACAAATAATAGCCATTTTACAGTGCTCAATGGTGGTCTTATGTTTTCTTATAAAAGCCCCTTTACACTGGTGGTTAGTGCTAACCTCTGGCTCTCAAAATACCTGCATCCAATCTGATTTTTCAGGTATTTTGACAGCCAGCTGGGCTGACTAGCAAGATACTGAAGCTTGGCCCAGCTGGAGATTCCTCCATCCACACAGTTTAGCGTGGATGGAGGAATCTGTTGCACTTTTTCTATCTGACCATAGAAAATCGGCAGAAAATCTATAGGTGTATGGGCAGCTTAACGTTCCTCCATTCCATTGTGACTGTGACACCTGCCAATCTGTCTGACTTTGCTCTTCAAGGAAACCTGTACAACTCCGATTGTTGACTTCCTTCTAAAAATACTAGCTGCCTGGATGTCTCTGGCTTCCATACCGCCTAAGTCACTGTCCTAGAATAAGCAAGCATATCTGCATATTTGTTCCATGTCATGGCCAAGGAGGCAATAAAGCTATTGGATCAGCCAAAGAGCCAGGCAAATACATTTTCAAAAGAAGAGATCAGCAGAGTCTTTCCATACACTCAACACAAATGTCCTTCTATCCCTATCTCTGAAGTAGTATTTTTTAAAAAAGAGCAATAAATAATAATTGTGGCTTGGCATTATATATCTATAACTAAAATGATTTGTGTGTGACAAACGTAGAATAGATTGTTGTTTTTCTGGATTTTGCTATAAAATGGAATTACTTGAAGAGAATTACTTGTTTATTAAAACACCTCAATGTCTTTAAATTTTAACCATCTGTTATTTTTAGTATGCTTTCACTGCGCGCGAGCTCAATGTCAATATAATTACCATCCAATTTTTGGCTTTAGCGGTTTTTCTTGCACCCCTGGAAGCTGCTTTTCTCATAGCAGCAACATGTTTACAATTTAGATCGTTAAAAAGCCTCTATTTCCGAATGTAGTTGTCCAGCTTATGACAAAGGAACAGCATATGCTCACAATGCAGCCATACAAGCATACAATCACTCAAGAAATGGTTTGAAAAAGTTAAATCATTAGCTTAATGTTTCAGTCTGTGACCAGGCTTATTCCTTGCTAAACCTACCTCAAAATTATCCCTCCTACCTCCCAAACACACTCCTATTAGTAATCTAAATATATACTGTTGCTATTCTTCTCACTGATTGATTTCATTGCCTCTCTTTTCTCCTTATTACTTCCCAAATACAGTATGGTTTTGGCACAATCACAGCTGCCACTGTGCCTGTTCTACCTCAAAACATATGCACCAGTCTATAATTTATGTGGAATCATCTACAAAAAAAAGATTTCTTCTTGCATTCTTTTGTTTTGTCCCAAATACCACAGGGAGCAGCAGGTGCGGCTTGTAACACACTTGAGGAAACAAATTTCAAGCAAATTAATAGAAGCAGTGAATTGAGGAGTTCCAGAGAAAGTCACAGCAATGGATGCATTGTAACTAACACTAAATATATTTGTTTTCGAACATCCATGTTCATACATTGTCATCTGCTCTGACATGTCAGCTTGTTGTCAGTATATGAATGTTTTTTTATATCATACCATATCTTACTATGCTAATTACCATCAGTGATAATTCGTTTTACTTATTCGCCAGATATTAATATATTACCTTGTTCAAATATAATGTTGTATTGTTAGGTGTTCTAGCATGCTTGATTTCACAATTTTGCTACCAATTCAAGAGTAGCAACAATAAATAAATAAATACATAAATACATAAAAATAATAATATTAACCCCTTCGTGACGGGAGACGTACAGTGTACGTCTTGTCACTTTAAAAACAAAAGAATGGTGAACAATATGTCCTTAACACAACAGGGTTTCCTGAAGAAAATAGGAAAAAAAAAATACATGAACTGTGCTACAACACTGTAAGGCCCCCTTTAAACTGTGCTGTTCAATTGCCTTACTGCATGCATATTAATGAGTGATTGTTTTGCCTGTTAATGTGTGTTGTGTTAAGGCATCACAGTTATCAAAATAGGCTGACAATGCATAGCAGCAGAAGAAAAACTAGGGCTGATCCTTCTTTAATACAGTGCACAACAACGCATGTTATGTGTTTTGTGCTGCAGTACGTGCCCATTGACACCTACTGTACTCTATTTGTTGAGGTTGTAATCTTAATTAATTGTGAATATTTTACCATACATTACTACAATCAATGCATAGGTGGTAAGCCTGCTTAAAAGTAATGGAACCCTATTCAGGTATGGGCATTTGTTTGGTATTTAGAGGTCTTGTTATTTTTGATAAACTTGATGTTCCTTAAAGTGGACCTCTATCTAAAAAGTGATTATTTCCTTTACAATATAGGGAACATTTAGAAAAGTTAATTCTGCCTAAGTTTACACTGAAAAGCATACATTTAGCTCTTGAAAAATAGCAGTTTACATGCTGGTATGTGAGGGTACCTAGGCACTCCTGTGCCTACAGCCTTACAGCTGTGTATCTGTAGTGTAAAATCTCAAGCACTGCTGCCCCTGTATTGTAATTTTAGCAGATTTCAATGGAGAAAATCAGGGCTGCTCATTGTTTTCCTTGCTAGAGTTTCTGACATGAGGGTGCAAAGCCCTGCCTCTAACAAGATAGCTGCTCCCCACATAGACACAATGCAGAACAAGGTATGATAAGTCAGTAAGGAGTAAATATCACCTGCATGTCCCTTGCCCTATGCTTGTTTTTTGGGGGGGAGAGCACAACATTTGGTCTCTTTTTTTATTTTTTGCCTCGGCAAACCAAACCTGGCAGGGAGTGCGTATGTGTGTGTGTGTGTGTGTGTGTAAGGAGGGGGGAGGTTAACGTGCCTTGAACTCTGCATGAAATCCGCGAAAAACATGTAAAATGGGACATGTACCAATGCAAAAAAAAATACCATTCAGTGGTGAGAGGGTCTTCCTTTTAATGTGACTTCGAGGGCGACACAGGAAAAACACAAATCCTTTAAATGACATGCTTGGGAGATGCCTTTAGGATGTATGTACTGTTTCAGAACATAACACTTTTCACAGACAGCATCAATCTCATTTTTATTTTAGGACAAAACTTAGCTTGTCTCTTCCTCTTACATTGTGACCTTACCAAGCTGTGTAATATATGTGACTATTGTTTCTGTGCACATAAACTACAGTATTTATGTCAAAACAAAAACTGCCTAATTTCTCTCTTTTACATTGTGGCACTATCAAGCAGCTTACCGTACATACTCTCCAGCCACTATACAATATCTGTGGCTATTACCTCTGAAATAATATACTGTAATGTTTATTTCAAGATAAAATCTGCTCCATCTCTCATTCTTACATTAAAGCCTTTTAATACAGGATTAATACTGAATTATTACAGCACGTTAAGGTTTTATAAGATAATACATAAGATAATACATAAGATAATACATAAGATAATACAGAGAGAGAAGGGGAAGGTGGGGGAGTGGTGTTGAATGTTATACAGAGCTAACAGATACTATAGAAGGTCAAAAGAGAGTTACAAGGCTACATGTCTAAGAAAGGAGGGTGAAAACACGCTTATGCAAAAGTTCAGTCTATATAGGCGGTAGGTGGATCTCAGGGTTTAGCTTAAACATTCCATGCCAAGTTATATACACCTCATAAAGCTTGGTAATAATAAAATATCAGTAGACAGCATCAAGTATAATGACCATCCAAATAATAAAAGGGTTGGTAAAAGTCTTCCATATCCTTCAGTATGAACAGTTTTAGGATTCAGATTTAGGAGACCATGTCCATTAGGCAATAATAGTGGGTCCCCACATATTTTGATTAAATGCTGGGCAAGCATTAAACGTTGGATAGGCACTGGAAGACAGTATCCTATAGTCATCATACTGATATTTGATATACACTATATTACCAAAAGTATTGGGGCGCATGCCTTTACACGCACATGAACTCTAATGCCATCCCAGTCTTAGTCCGCAGGGTTCAATATTCAGTTGGCCCACCCTTTGCAGCTATAAGCTATAACAGCTTCTACTCTTCTGTGAAGATGTCCAAAAGGTTTCGGAGTGTGTCTATGGCAATGTTTGACCATTCTTCCAGAAGCGCATTTACGAGGTTCGGTACTGATGTTGGACGAGAAGGCCTGGCTCGCAGTCTCTGCTCTAATTCATCCCAAAGGTGTTCTATCGGGTTGAGGTCAGGAATCTGTGCAGGCCAGTCAAGTTCCTCCAACCCAAACTCGCTCATCCATGTCTTTATGGACCTTGCTTTGTGCACTGGTGCGCAGTCATGTTGGAACAGGAAGGGGCCATCCCCAAACTGTTCCCACAAAGTTGGGAGCATAAAATGTGTTTAAAATGTCTTGGTATGCTGATGCCTTAAGAGTTCCCTTCACTGGAACTAAGGGACCAAGCCCGACCCCTGAAAAACAACCCCATACCATAATCTCCCCTCCACCAAACTTGACACTTGACACAATGCAGTCAGGCAAGTACCGTTCTCCTGGCAAACGCCAAACCCAGACACGTCCATCGGATTGCCAGAGAGAGAAGCGTGATTTGTCACTCAAGAGAACACATCTCCACTTTTCTAGGGTCCAGTGGCGGCATGCTTCACACCACTGCATCCGACGCTTTGAACTGCACTTGGTGATGTAAGGCTTGGATGCAGCTGCACGGCCATGGAAACCCATTCCATGAAGCTCTCTAGACACTGTTGTTGTGCCAATCTGAAGGCCACACAAAGTTTGGAGGTCTGTAGCTATTGACTCTGCGGACAGTTGGCAACTTCTGTGCTTCAGCATGTGCTGACCCCACTCTGTCATTTTACGTGGCCTACCACTTTGTGGCTGAGTTGCTGTTGTTCCCAATTGCTTCCGCTTTGTTATAATACCAGTAACAGGTGACCGCAAAATATTTAGTAGCAAGGAAGTTTAACGGAACACCTGAATCCAATGATTTGGAGAGGTGTCCCAATACTTTTGGCAATATAGTGTATGTAAACACTTCTATCCTGCTGGATTGAACTGTCAATGAATCACTGAGTCACTGAATGCAGTAACAAATTAAGTGCCACCATAATTAAGCTTAAGGGCTACAACAATGTACAACAATGTATTAGACTAACAGGACAAAAGCAAACCAAAGCACATCTATATCAACTGGTGCACCCTCATGCAACTCAGGTTGTAGCAGTGATGGCTTCTTCTCAAGCCCCAACTTAGATAATTCACTTTTGATTTTAATACCATTGGGGATTATATATGGAATATGAAATGGTTTGCACTTTCTTTGCAGCTGCGAGTCCTGGCTTTTGTTACATTCCAAGTATGCTATCTGCATGGAGTGTGTATGCTATGTTTCTGATTAGATGGGTTTCCCTTGGATGCCTTAGTTTTCTCCCATAATCAGAAAAAATACTGCTAGGATAATGGATGTCTGAACAAAACTGGCCCTAATGTGTGGAATTGTGTGGAATCGTGTGGATTTGTATGCATGTGGGAAAATTTATTGAAAGCTCCTTTGGGTCAGGGAGTGATATCAGTTGCTCATAGGTCTCTTTAAAGCACTGTGGAAAAACTGTTAGCACTATAAAAGTTAGGCATATGAATTAACAAAATGTAAAACTAGATTTAAAAAACTTCCACCCATATCCCCCCTAATGTGTGAGCATGACTGTACTAGAGGCATTTGCAGGGCCGGATTTACTCCACCTGCCGCCCCAAGGCCAGGTTCCACAATACGCCCCCCCCGCACCGCTTACATTTGAATGTAGATTTACATATGTTAGTGGAGTATGCACTCCGTAAAGGGACAAATAATTTACTGGCAACAAATTAATATTATTATTATACAGATTATATATAGCGCCCACTGTTTGCCCAGCGCTTTACAACAAAAACAATAATTTTATGATTGCACATCACCTCATAGTTGTCCCATAAAAAGCAATAGTAGAACATTTGAGCTGTGTATCGCATTTGAAGCTGAATGCTATAAAGAGGCTGGGTACCCATGCAAGAAAAAGACATTTGTTAGTGTAAAGTAAAATGCAGGTTATTATCATACATATTGTGAAGTTATTATTATAACAAATCATGAACAGATCCAGACGCTGATTTCACAAACTCCTATATTTCACAAACAACTATATAAGTGTTGTAATATTTCAGACAAAAATATTCTAACAGACAGGAAATCATTACCACATCATTCTCCTGATTAGTGGACAAAGCATGCATTTTGCAAAACTGTCAGCAAAACAAACCTGTAGTGTTGTAATAAAAGCACAAATGTTTATTTATTTTTTTATGTTGCACCTAGTTACATTTAAGCTGTTTTTCTGTTACCATTGTATTGTGACAATGCAGACATTGCACGTATACTTTATATACTCATGACAAAATACTACAGATAATAGTAATAATATTGATTATAGAAAATTTGTGACACAAGTGTGATAAAGAGGGTACACATTTGCATTCAACAGGAGACATGGGCTGACTAATAAGTATTTATTTACTATGCTCCTTGGCTCCGGCTAGTCCCCCGCCCGGCCCGTACATGCACATATAGTTACACAAACTAGCCTGAGGTGCACCTACGTATGAAAACGATGATTGCTCTATACATATTGGATATTGCCACACACACCAGAATGAGAGCAATAATTCTAGAGCCATTATTCATGGTTATCTCTAAAGTGATGACCTGTAAAAGCTTTTAAAGTGTTGAATATGCACAATTATTGGTACTGTACTTTTTGCCGTTCCACGGGTGCATACAATTTTGAAGCTTGATATGTTTGGTATCTATTTACTTAGTGCAACCTCATATTTTATATTTTACCAAAATATTAGATGTTATATTGTGTTTATGTACACTAAAATTAATTGAAAGGCATTTTTTTACAGGAAATGTAGGTTTAATAAACAGTTGTCCTAATATTGTGTGACATAAAAAAATGCAACTGCCACCATTTTATTCTACATGCCTTTCAACATTAGAAGGGTACCTTGCAAGGGATCTTGTCCCCTATATTGAGGGGCAAGCGTTTCTTCCCCACACCCAGTACCCTAAAGTATGTGGGGGTTTGTGGGGGAAGTCTTATAGAAATCTGGAAGATCCCTTTATATTAGGGGCCCCCAGATATATGTGCCCACCCCAGGGGAATCAGTATGTGCTACATAATACCTCATTACTCATTCCAAAGAGAATGTGAAAAGTAAATAAAGACACCTACTCCTAAACAATGTTTCACAATTTAAATCCATCACATTGTTCAGCAATTTAGATTCAGCATCAATCACAATTACCTAATGATATTTTCCTGTCATCACGATGACCCATCACTAATTGACAGGATCCCCACAGCTGTGTTTATATTTCAGATGCTGCGGGGATCCAGCAGCAGTGGTAGTGAGGCAGGACAACATCATCAGTTGGAGGGTCATCCTGGTGGCTGTTGGGTTTTTGGTCAATTATGTTGCTTGCTATCCCCAGCTGATTTGCTGAACTGTGAACAGGCTATGTTCAACTGGAACCCAAAGCTCATCCCTAGAAGAGAGGAGATGCTTCCCAAGAAAACTAATGTTATAATGCCTTCTGATTTTCTTTATCTCTATGCTCTACACAGATTGCAGTTAAGAGGCTGTTGGTTGCTCTGGTCAAATCTTCCATCTTTCTTTTTTGCAGTTGTCATGCATGAGCTTCATGTGTTGCAATATATGGTTTGGCATATTACCTCTGTAGGTCCCTATAAAATTGTTTTAGATCTCTTTGATGCTTAGATATTAGTAGGCAGGCAAGGCAAACTACTATATATTCAAAGGCAATTCATAATAGTGTATTTGGTTGTATTGTTTGCATGACTTTGTTAGTGAAGAAATTAGATCTGGGTCTAAATTGAAAGTGAGCCATGCATACAAGTTTCAGCCTTTAGAAATACTTTCATTTTTGGTCTAGATTACATAATTGCTCTAGGAAAGAAATAGCAGCTGAAGCATATGAACAGCCTATGGTGGATGGGGTTTTGGCGTGTGTCCATAAGCACATTGTGTACTCTTGTAAGCTTTCATTTCAAAGACCTACAAAGAAAAGCTGGGTGGTAGAATTTCTGCGTAAACAATATGCTACTCTGGATATCTCTTGTTCAACTAAAGTTGTTCCTCGCCTGGACTTTCCATCTGTGACTATTCCACATCATGTGAAAATTAAAAGCTAAAAAAGTTTTTATATATTTAGATACTTTTTTTGTAAAAATGCAGAAAAGTTAAAAAAATATTTGTACATAATTTGATTCCTAAAGTCAGACCTTTTTTTGTTGCTAAAGGCCACCATGTGATATGGCATTAATCTTTATCCTGATTTAATATTGTACTTCACTTAAAAAGAGTCTGTCACTATAAGAATACTGAAAGATGCTCAGAACAGCCCAGTATCTAAGAAGAGGATACTGAAAGCTGCTTCAGGTATGTTAAGGCACCTCTGTGCACCTTCACTTCATCCAGTCAGCAGTTTTTAGCATTCTAAAAGTGACAAAGTCTCTTTAAACATCATTTTACACAGCATCTTGTCTAGTAGTTCTGGCAATAATAAGTCATTAAAAATGTCTAGCACAAAACAAGACAAGACAAAGCTGAACTGAATTACGGTAGTCCTTACTTAACCCCTTCATGACTGAGGCCCTTTTTTCATTTTTTGCACCCATGTTATATTCCACATTTTAGGCCTGAAAATGACATAAAACCCCCCAACATTATATATTTTCTGAATGCCAAGACCCTATAGAATAAAATGGTGAAAGCACATTTATATAAATGTTAACCCTATGTGTCATATTTTAACTTATTTTTACTAACAGATACATGTCATTTTATATCTGCATCCTTTTGGTTCCTTGGGGTGTGGACCAATATATGACATGTTCCCCTCAATTGTGGTTGCATGGTTGGGCACTAGAGAGATTCAAGCTGACGTATATAGGACATGTTCCCAACAATTGTGGTTGCATGGCTAGACACTAGAGAGATTTGAAGCTGACGTATATATGACATGTTCCCAAGAATTGTGGTTGCATGGCTGGACACTAGAGAGATTTGAAGCTGACGTATACAGTATATGACATGTCCCCAACAATTGTGGTTGCATGGCTGGACACTAGGGAGATGTAAAGTTTACCTTAGCAGAGTATGGTAAGCTTATCTTGTTTGTTATTAATATTTGAATCAAACTGAACTTTCAGTTTGCATTAGCTAAGTGCATTGCAGGTGCATCAAAACAATATGCACACTTTTACAGTTTGTTATCTTAATAAAGCAGTCCCAGCCTGAATAGAAAACGCTTGTCCACTGCTGGCATGTTGTAGAGTGGGACCCTTGCTTTCTGCAGGAAAGTAATGGTTTCTCTGCAGAGGTCTGACATAACCCCGTTGAGTCAAAGCTAGAATTTTCCAATTAGAATAGAGCATACACTTTGCCAATTGGAGATAGGAATAAGCTTTAGGTTCAGGTCAACCATGAGTTGAAGATGAAACCGGAGCTATTTGCAGTTTGGTGAACGCTCTGCACCTCCATCTATGTCCTATCAACCAATGAGGCTGTGTGGTCTGCACAGCATAATTGGTTGTTATGGAGCACCAACGTATGTCTTAGCAACCAATCACAATGTGCTGTCCAGCCGCTAGCAACCTTGCAACCAATGATGTTGTGCAGGGTGCCCAGCATATTGGCTGCGAGAACACAGACTGCCCTGGGTTCAGTTCACTTGAACATTCGCCAAACCAGGATTTCTGGCTGGGTTCAGTGAATCTCCAAACAAACAAAACCCAGGAATGTTTGGGTCATCACTAATTGGAGAGCTGAAGATCTGACTCAGGAGGGTGTGTTTCAGACCTCTGCAGAGAGACCACTGCCTATATGCAGAAAGCAGGGCTCATTATCTGCATCATGCTGGCAGGTGAAAGGTTTTTCTACTCAGGCTGTGGCTGCTATCTAAAAAGACTAAATGTAAGACTGCTCACCAGCATAGAGGGTAACTATTTACACAAATAGAGATTTGGTCCACTGTAAGCAGGGCCGGCGCTACCACATAGGCAAGTGGCCACGTGAGGGCGCTGGTGGGGGAAGGCAGAAAAACAGCGCCCCACTCCCATACAAGGGAGCAGCACAATCGACAGGGGGCTCTGATCTTCAGTTTTCTATAGTCAGAGCCCTGCCCACAGCTCCCTCTGCTCTCTCCGAAGCTTGCTGTTCTTGCACTGTCCCGGCCGAGATATTAGCATATGAAGGGGCCGCTGTAATTTGCATATCAATAAGCTGCAGCCCATTCATATGTAAATATGGTGGCTCATTCATATGCAAATCACAGCCCCTCCCCTCACTGCTAAGGAAGAGAAGACTGCAAGAACAAGGTTTGTGTATGGTCAGGGCCGGATTTACTCTCCCTGCAGCCCCAAGGCCAGATTCCACAATGCGCCCTCCTCCCTGCCAACCCCCCAAAAAATTTAACCTATTTGTTTTGGAGGGCGCTGGGGGGGCAGAAAAATGCACCTTCGCCTGTGTAGGCAAAAATCCTTGCACCCGCCCTGGCTGTAAGTTTAGTGCAGTTGTTTACTTATGTGGTCAGTTTCTCTCTCGATCCCTAGAGCCTGGTTTACAGACCGAATATTCTGTTACTTTGCTTAGTGGACTACATATGCCTACATCTCATGTAAAAAATTAAATAATGTGAAAAAAATCATGGAATTGTGTGAATAATCATCACTTAGTAGTAGCAGTATCTGTATTAATAATAAGGATAATGATAATAATAATAATAATAATAATAATAATAATCTATAGCGATAAACAGCAACAAGAATTGATTGCAACTACCTGTGTGTTTAATAATCCTAGGGGGTAGGCACAGGCATCCAAGTTTTTATCTTATTTTTCTTTAGTAAAATGACTAGGAGGGGTTAGGGTTTTATGATGTCAGGGTAAAGAGTTAGTGAGAGGGCTAAATATTACAGCGGGTTCAGTGTTAGAGGGTAGGTAAAGTGTTAAGGGTTAATTTTAATTATTTGATTTGGCAGGTGGAGGGTTAAAGCATATGGTCTTTCTTTAAAATTAGGCAGAGGCTAGTATTAGTTTTTTTTAACATGTTTTCAGTGCCAAAAACTTCCACGCCCAGGACTACTGCATTGGGGCAGAACACTACTCTCCAGAGCTCCTTCCTCTGTTACAGCCACCATCAAAATATATAGGGGTCTATTCACGAAGCTGCCGAAGGATCTGGCCTGAGTAGACAGGGGAATTGTTTTTTTCTGGTTAGATGAGACTTGTGGTTAGTTGAATACCGGATAACAGAGAGTTTACTGTATATGGCTAATACACACTAAGGGGTCTATTCACGAAGCTGCCGAAGGATCTGGCCATAGCTTCGGCTGATCCTTCGGCTACCTTCGGCCCCAGGACCCCTTCGGTTCAGTAGAACTGAAGGGGTGCTGTACGGGTTATTCAATTTCGTATTAAAACAAATCTTGTCATGTTGTTCAACCTCATTTACAGGGGTAATATTAGTTCCCGTTTCAAAGAAATTCGGATCCGAAATTCGTTAACGGAATTTCGTATTTGGGATATAATTCGGAAACTGCAATTCAGATTTCGGATGCTTACGAATTTATGAATTTCAGGAAAATTCGTACGAATTTCGATTCGTAACGAAACGAATCGCACATGTCTAATACCCAGAAGCACTGGGTAGTTTGCAATGGTGACATAGAAGAAGTAGTGGTAGTGGAGTGCTGAAGAGGTGAGTATAAACTATTTGGGGTGGTGGGGGTGGACTTTGCACAGACACTGTCACTTTGCCTTGAACAGGCAAGGTGACAGTGTCTATTTCAGTTCTGATTTAATAATCTCTGTAGTCATTGTCTACTTTATAGTGACGGTCATTTCCATAGAACTTATGTTCACTGGTAAGTGGATGCCCCAGCACTTAGGCAGGAATTATCATATCTAAACTAAAGGGAAATCTAGACTAAACCTAGATGTATAGTAAGCCCTTAACATGTGCTGATTACACAGTCTTGTATATAATTTTTTTTATTCCAAGAGCTAATTACCATGCGATGTTAAGCATTATAGGGTACCTGTGAGAATAGACATATAGGAACTGCCATTGGATATACAATCGGTGCCAGTCTACCTTTTGTTTAGGAAGGGGGAGGCTTCTTTATCTAGTAAACTAATGACCTGGAATAAGTATTAGGATGGGAGTTCAGACTTTTCAGACTTCAATGGCTGCATAATTCTAGGCTAGTGATTTAACAGGTAAGTTTAGGGCCTACACCATTTAAAACAAGTCAGCAATCACAATTGCCATATTTATATTATCTTGCTAGATAAATTGCAGTTACACATCATTTAGTAGGATCAGATCCTTAGATTCATGCTGCCACCCTAAACTTGTCCCCCTCTTAATTTTTTAGGGCAGCGAGGATCAATTTTGCACTGATTCCCTATGAAACCCTAGGTTGTTTAGAGCTTAGATTCCACCTATCACCCTAAATATACTCCCCTCCACTTTTCTTTTTAACCAGCCATGGCCTGTTCTTCCCTGATCTTCTATGAAGCCCTAGGTTGTTCAGTGCTAACCATAATGAAGTATGGGGATTTGTAAACAGAATACAATAAAATCCCCATTATTCGGCAATCAAGCAACAAGAACTCTCAAGCAACCAGAAAAAAATCCAGGACATAATATGTCCTCAATTTTTTTGGCAGTTTGTTGATAGACATGTGCACACTAAACATTTTGTTAGCAATGAAATTTAGCTAACAAAATTCTCTGTTTACATCTTGCTTCGGCTGACGGCTTGATTCCTCAGCTGGCAGGTGAATGTAAACAACGGGCAGTGGGCATGTGCAATAGCCAGCCTGCTATTGGCTAAGGCAATTTGAAATAGCCAATAGCAGAATCTAGCCAGCAGATGAATGGGGCAGGGGGGGGGGGTTGTTGCTTGAGAGTTAAAAGTAACTCTCAAGCAACCAGAAACAAGAGTTATCCAGCATCTAACCAGCACCCATTGGTGCCGGATTAACTCGGAGTTTACTGTAGTTAAAATTAATGATTCAGGAAGCAGGATATGCCAGAGTCTCCTGAAAAATAAGATAACATTTCAGTTATTATTATTATACAGGATTTATATAGCGCCAACAGTTTGCGCAGCGCTTTACAATATAGGGAAGACATTACAATCACAATACAAATCAAGACAAGATGGTAAGTAGGTACAAATATCCTTTGCATGAAGTTTCACATTTCTGTGTGTCACGAGTATTGCAAATTCTGGATTTAAAATAAGGAAGATATTCATATAAAGCATATCCTAAACCTAGGATGACCAATATATTGAATGATTGTGATTTATGGAGGAATGTTGTTAAGTAAGACTGCTTATAGGATAATCAGGTGTGATGTGATCAAGGTGTATTTCTTGGAAATGATGCACCCAGAATGAAAATACAGCAAAAGCAGTATGGAAATATTAAACACTACCTCTATTTTAGTCGAAATATTTCTATATTTTATGGTACAGTAAAAAACTACAAGTAAAATAAACTGTCCAATACATACATGTCCGTATACAGGTGCATGTATAAATGTGAGTGACATACGTTTTTTTGTAAAGTGTTTTTCAAAATATAAAAACACAAAAAAAAAATATTTTTTACATCAACAAAGTCACATTAAATTGTAGATCGCATGCTATTTATTTATTAATGAAAACATTAAACAATGAAAACAAAATTGTTACTTGTCTGCTAATTATAGTTTCGCAACTACTACATGCAACAGACATTTTATTTTAATGAAATGCAAATATTTATAGTCCCAATATTCTTATAATGTTTTTCACAACCTATATACATATTTCACACTGTTACTGCACATATTTTTGTATTTCTGTAAATAATAAATGAAAAAAATCACTAATGGTTAAAAGCTTGTATGTATACATCAGACTGCCTAACTTTCATTTTTACACTGCTTATACACTAAAAAGAAGCCTAAACTATTTTAATGAGAATGTTAACTCAGGGTGGTCACCATCTGTGCAAACTGTCTGAAACTGTGACTTCCTCTTTGCTTTATTCTCAGCCAGAGAGGAAACCAATTTTATAGATAGTCAAAGAAGTATCAATTAGTTTTCAAGCAATTGGGGATTTACAGCCTAAACAAATGTTAAGTCTGGAAAATACTTCTTAAAACAAACAGATAAACATGTTATCAGCTACTTCAGATGTTTTTCAAGCAGACAAAACAGTGGGTATTTCATAATCTCAACTCATAGACACTGCTATTTTTTCCCCCCACAAAGCATTTATTTGCATAAATGTAAAGAATCTGGTTTATTTAAGATTGTTTAAAATTTGTGCTAACCAAATTTGGTGTTCTATCCTAACTCATCTATCCCACCTAGAGGTCACTTTATAAATATTCTTGCACAACATTAATGAAGGATTCCCACATTTTTACAATTACAATTCAATCTAAACAGAGAAATGAGCGAATCTTGGGGAAACGTTGTATAAATCTTGTGCAAAATCATTTATGAATAGACTCACTGATGTATACCTTTGATTCTTCCTGTCTACACGTGGAGATATTTCACAGAGTAATGTAAATTACTTTTTCTTTTGACATATTTAATGTATTCATTCATATTTAGTGTGAGGATTTTTTTTACTAGATTTCTTTCTATGTGCTGTATTGGCCATTTTATTAATGTATTATTTATTTAATCTTTACACCTCTTTAACCCTGTTTATGTATTTTTTAAAGTTTTGTATTTTATACTATGATCTATTTATTTCCATATTGTTAATTATTTCTTATCTTTTTTTAAAATTTATGATGGCATCAAATGTTTCTTTGTCCTTTTGATAATAATTTATGATAGAATAATACTGGTTATTTATACTTTATTTTTGATGATTAAAGGGACACCATAGGGAAAGAAATATGGGAGCTGACTTTTTGACTTGTTTTAAAAAGTGCGTGCTCCAGAGCTGCCATGGTGATCCCGGACTCGCTATGAAGTTAGACACTGACATTAAAAAAGCATGCAGGATTGCATTCTTATTCTCAGTGAGTAATTCACTAGGTAAAGAAGTCAGGATAAGAATCAATAAATAGATAATACATTTCAGGAGATTTATCTGAAAATATTTATCTCCAAATCAGGGGTATTTCAAACCAAACACTAATTTTAACTAATACTGCAAAAAAAATGCAATATTTGTTAGAGGGATCTGATGTTAATACACCCAGGAAAAATAAGGAAAATGTAAGTAAAAATAAACAATGGGGTCTATTCACTAAGCTGCCGTAGGCAGCCGAGTGAAAGACCGACCTGAAGTGAAGTGAGCCGAACGCTGTTCGGCTATACCTCAGCCGATTCAACATCTGGATCGGCTAAGCTGGACCTCCGGCAGGCTACTCGCTGCTGTTTGGTCTATTCTTATAGATGCCAAACAGCAGTGCGTGAATAGCCAAATGCCGCCCGAGCGGCATTCGGCTTGGCTGTTCTGCTCGGTCCCTCTGTGGTACCGAGCATAACAGAAAAATAGTTGAAAAAGTACAAAAAAATAAATAGAAAACGATTGTGCGGAGCTAGCAATGACAGCTAGCTCCGCACAACAGTTTTCTATTGTCCGGCGGTTCTGCTGCCGTCAAAAAACAAGAAGAAAAAAAAACTCTCTTTATTCTGACACTGCTCTGTGTCAGAATAAGAAAAAAAAGAAAAAGCAGTGTTTCTCTCCTGGGCGGCCGGGAGCGGGGGAGACTCCCAGGAGCACCTGGGAGAGTTTGCTGTCTGGAGATCAGTGTCCCTGGTTAGCTGGTAACCAGGGACGCTGATCTCTCTGCAAGTGGCCGGAGCCAGCCGTAAGATATAAAAAGAAGTTATACTCACCTGATCCTCAGAGCCGCACTGTAAGGGTTAAGAATTTTCCCCCCGGAGTTCTTTAAATAAAAACACTAAAGGGGTTGATGTGAAGTTGTAGTGTATGTCAAAATTAGTGTTTGGTTTAAGAATAAATACATTAATAATAAGGATTACAACCTAAAGCCTGCTTCTTTTAAAAGCAAGTCATTACAAACCACAATATACTATATGTATATACACACTTGTGCTCAAAAGTTTGCATACCCTTGGAGAATTGGTAATGTTTGTACCATTTTTAAAGCAAACAAGAGTGAGCAGGCAAAACACATTTCTTTTATTTCTTATGGAATCCCCGAAATTCTTGCAGGTGGTATAGCTGCCCATTTACCTTTGCAAAATGCCTCTAGGTCATGCAAAGTCTTTGCTCGTCTTGCATGAACCGCACATTTGAGATTTACCCGGAGTGGTGATGTTAAGGTCAGGAGACTGTGATGGCTACTCCTCCATCTTTTCTCAGAGCAGCCTGTATTTCTCCTGAGGTTAGCTGTGGGTTTTTCTTTGTATCACAAACAATTTTTCTGGCAGTTGCGGCTGCAATTTTTCTTGGTCTACCTGACCTTGGCTTGGTATCAAAAGATTCCTGAACTTTCCACTTCTTAATAAGTGATTGAGTAGTACTGGCTGATATTTTCAAGGCTTTGGATATCTTTTTATATCCTTTTCCATCTTTATAAAGTTCCATTACCTTGTTACGCAGGTCTTTTGACGGTTCTTTTCTGCTCCCCATGGCTCATTATCTAGCCTGCTCAGTGCATCCATGTGAGAGCTAACAAACTCATTGACTATTTATACACAGACACTAATTGCAATTTAAAAAACTACAGACATGGAAAATAACCTTTAATTGCCATTTTAACCTGTGTGTGCCACCTTGCGTGTGTAACAAGGCCAAACATTTTTGATCAGGGCCATTTGGGGGATTTCTGTTATCATTATGATTCAAAAAGGAGCCAAGCAACTATGTGATGATAAATGGCTTCATATGATCACTATCCTTAAATAAAAGGCATGATTAGTCATATTTTCAATACCAATACCAAAATGTCATGATTTTTGCCAGGGAATGCAAACTTTTGAGCACGATTATGTAATATATATATATGTACTGTATGTATATATATAGAACTAAGGGGCCAAGCCCAACCCCTGAAAAACAACCCCACACCACGATCCCCCCTCCACCAAACTTTACACTTGGCACAATGCAGTCAGGCAGGTACCGTTCTCCTGGCACCCGCCAAACCCAGACACGTCCATCGGATTGCCAGCGAGCGAAGCGTGATTCATCACTCCAGAGAACACGTCTCCACTTCTCTAGAGTCCAGTGGTGGCGTGCTTTACACCATTGCATCCGGCGCTTTGCATTGCACTTGGTGATGTAAGGCTTGGATGCAGCTGCTCGGCCATGGAAACCCATTCCATGAAGCTCTCTACGCACTGTTGTTGTGCCAATCTGAAGGCCACACAAAGTTTGGAGGTCTGTAGCTATTGATTCTGCAGACATTTGGCGACTTGTGCGCAGTATGCGCTTCTGCATGCACTGACCCCGTTCTGTCGTTTTACGTGGCCTACCACTTTGTGGCTGGGTTGCTGTTGTTCCCTTGGGTCCTGCCATTCATTTGGATGTTACTTTGACACGTACCACCTACTTAAACATTGTTGCTGACCAAGTACCCCCCTTCATGAAAACAGTATTCCTGATGGCAGTGGCCTCTTTCAGCAGGATAATGTGCCCTGCCACACAAAAATGGTTAAGAATGGTTTGAGGAACATGACAACGAATTTGAGGTGTTGATGCCTACAAATTCTCCAGACCTCAATCCAATCGAGCATCTGTGAGAATTGCTGGAGAAACAACTCTTATCCATGGAGCCCCCACCTGTCAAATTACAGGACTTTCAGGATCTGCTTGATGCCAGATACCACAGCATACCTTCAGAGGTCAAGTGGTGTCTATGCAACAATGGGCCAGGGCTGCTTTGGCAGCAAAAGGGGGACCTACTTAATATTAGCTGGGTGGCCGTAATGTTATGACTGATCACATCATTGGGTTCCCACCTGATTGCTTCCCAAACATTAGTGGTGACTAGAGGTGTCAGTGACTTCGTTGTCTCAAATCTGCCAAGTCAACTGCTAGCTCCTGATAGAGAAGATTTTTAATAACATATACCTGGCAGGGGACATTGTATTGAGGAATGCTATTATATGGATTGTGGGTGGGAAAGGATTGCATATGTTTTTATCAATAATTTCTTCATTGTTATGCATATTAAGCACAATGAGGGCAATCAGCTTCTATGTTTCATTTTCAAAGCTTAACTGAACAAACTGAAAAGAGAAGCTGATTGGTTACTATAGGCAACTGCTCCAATTTTGCCTGCTCCAGTTTTGATAAATTCCCCTGAATATCTTTTGAAAAAGATGCTGTATCTTGCAACATGACAAAAATTGCAAGTACCTTCTGAAATCCAGATATGGCTAGTAAATTTCTGGTTTCATGTGTTTGTTATATAGATAAAAAATCTGTTATCCAAGAGGTTTATAAGACACAAAACATTTGAATTCTACTGTCTTGGTAATCTTTTCATTTGAGGTTATATTTCATATTTGTACTTAAATTGATGCACAACAATGAATGTTAAGCTAAAATTTAGATTTGATTATGAAAAAGATAACCTAAGTACAAATGGAAAAATATATGGACACAGGAATCTTTTAAAGTTTTAGACCAATAATATGCAGAATTATAAAAAATAGAGTTTCTCCTGTGTGTAGTGAATTCTTTAGTAAAAAAGGCCCATTGATCTGAATCTATGATAAAAGCTCTTGGAACAACCTTCAAGAAACATTTTCTAGCTTTAATTAAATAGTATTTACCAATTCCTGTTTTAGACAATGCAAATAATATGGTAATACAATAAATGTCATGCCTTTTTGATTGGAAGCCTATGGGATAAGGCTAATAAATACATTACAATTAATTAGCAAAACAGGACAGCAACATTACTGTCTGTGTACCCATCATAGATAGTTAGCCTGCACTTCCTGTCTCTCAGAGATACAACAGCAACTAAATGGAAAAATGAAAGTGTATCTAAACCTAAAAGTAAACATGTAATATATTGCAGCTTACCGGTCCTTAGATGTGGTTGTATTTGTTTTCACTTTTCATGTTAAGAACATTTTCAGCAAGTACAGAGAACACATGTTGATATTGTCAGAAGTGCAGTGTCCTTGTTACTTTCTGTGAACTTAAAAAAAGTGCAAAATACCTTATCTTTAATGTGTAAACTACTGGTCCCTTTAAACCACCATATAATAGAGATAACAAAAGCATACAGCTTTAAAATCCAGCCTGTGTGACATCCTTGGCTCCCTCCATAGTTACAGGGAGGAAATTAGTGTAGACATGAAGGGACAAAAAGCATGATATTCACAGGATTACCAGGCAGAAATAAAGGAAAACAAGCCTGAAAAATAGAAATGAATGCAGCCACTATATCTAAAAACTGTTAAGCTGCAATATATACATTTGTTTATGGGTTAGATACATTTTAACAAACTAAAACCTACATTATATGTATATACAATACATATAATGTTTCAGGATCAAAAAAAGTCCCTGATATCAGCTTCAGTCAGGCTATGGGCAATCAAGTATTTACATATACTTAACAAGCAGTTATTCAGCTTTATAATCAGGCTCTTACTGTCCTATGTAGCTGTGAGCAATGTGGAGGCATTAGTCCTCCACCGATTTCACAGAAGAAGTTATTAGGTTGTCCAGATTGTTCTCTCAGCAGCTCAGCTTGCTAACCCCCCTCTGAAATTCTTGTCTGTGTTTACATTAGAGAGTAGAATGGTGTAAAGGTGGCCACTGTTGGCACCCTTTCGGCCAGCATACCTCGATCAGCTGATCGAACGAGCCAGTGGGAAAAATTTTGTACGAGCAGAGCCGGCAGCCAATGAGCTCTGTTCAGGTTATCTGACGAAAAATTGAGCAGTGTATGGCCAGCTTTAGGCTGCCAAATTATTGGTGGAAGTGGGTGCAGGGTGAGCTTATTGGCTTAGACAAGAACTGTGCTTTTGCTGTAAACTTTAAGACTTTTCACCTCTGCTCCAGCAGTGGGTGTTCTTTATTACTACAGAAAGCACCACTGTGTACGGTGAGCTCGGCTGACATGGTGGCACACCCCAGGAGGTGTATCCAAAATGACCAGGGATTAGAGGAAGCTCGTTGCAGTTTTCAAAGTAAAAAGAAAAACGTTTATCTGTAGTTTTTACCTATTTTTTCTTATAAGCAACTTTGGGCTATTTTTTTTTTTAAATTGCCCTGCCTTCAATCTGAAATTGCCTCCCAAGGTACTTCTCTTCCATCACATGCCTAGTGTAACTTAGCCCAGTCGAATGACAACATAATGTCAATGCAACCTGTGCACCTACAACCAGAGGGATGTTACCACAGCAACCTGCATTGAAGGGAATGGCGGTGATGTTATCACATTAGTGCCGCTCTGTGCATTTCTGAGGTCCGCCTACCGATGAAGAAGATCCGTATAGGGAGAAGGACCCAGTGCATCACCTGACTGGAATACATCAGAAAGAGATTTAACCATTATAATCTCCTTCCAAGTTGTAAACCATTGAATTTTCATTGCTGATTAATTATCAATTATTAAGATTTTAAAGCAGGGCATTTTTTCTGTATTTTCTGTTTTACATCTGCTTCCCATATGATGGATTTTCTTTTACATCTACATGTACCAAGCTTACAAAATGCTTCCCTGCTAGACCATATACAGTAGTATCCTTACATTTCTTTTATTTAGTGTTGTGCTAATGTAGCATTGTTATTTGCTTAAACCAGACCTTTTGACCCTGGTAAACTTTACTACATTTATGTGTGTGAATTCCTGTTCTGTAGACAAATGCCGCAATATAAAAGAAACATACAGCTGTGAGGGTCCCAACAAATAAAATCTTAAGTTTTATTATGCCAAATTCCATCGTGTATATGCATCTAAGATAAAGAGCCATATCAGAAAATGGACACTTACATTATCCATTAAAAAAATAAAAAATGAATATATATTTATTTATATAAAATTATAAATACATTTTAGGCTTATGCCTTCTCAAATACAGTAATGCCATAAAACAATAGTCCAGTTTAAAAGCACTGAGCCATGCTGTTTTGGAACAAAAAATGATTTCCCTTGCTAAAATAATTAATTTGTGTTTTATATTTAATGAATCTGAAACAAAAGATGTGATAAACAGTGGATTCTTCATGGCTTTTGTTCATGTCCTATAACAGACACAGTGCTAGCACTGCATGTCAATATATCAATCCCTGCTGCAATTCATTTTCAGCAAGATGTTATTGAGAATGTAAATAAATGCCATTGCTTCATTGGGCAGACAAGACGGAGCCTGTCAAATCTGAAAGTCGGCGGCAAAGTTATAATTACAGCAAAGTGGTGTTAGGTGAATGGTTTGCATGTATAGATGTAACCAATGGCATTGCAATGGAAATGGTGGACACTAAAATGATCTGAAGAAATAGATTGTTTGACTGTTACATGCTAAGAATATTACAATTATTAATTTATATTTTAAAGAATAATTGAAAGGCCAGTCCAGCCAAAAGTTAAATTTCAGTGTTTGTTGGATGCTGGAGTTAAAGTGTAAACAAAGTGCAATATATACAATATACACCACATACCAATTTCTTCTTTGTAAGGCCACAGTTATATGCAACACTACATGCTGAAAGTCATGCACTTATTAAAGCTACAAAGTATGAAATGGTGTTATATGTATATATATATTTGTGACAGTTTTTATAAAAGGTGAACAGTTTTTTTGTAACCCTGTTTTGGGAAGGGGAGGCAGGAGGTCATATGAGATGACTCTTAGCTTGCAGCCATTACATCCCAATGCTGTTGCAGCACCCAAGTAACAAGGGATCTTCACTCTATGGTAAATTAGAGTTGTACTATCTAATTTTCTGATGTTCTTATTGTTTAGTGCATTTGAAATAATTTGTCCCAAGGTTACATTTTCCTGTATCTCTGTAGGAATGTAGGTACAGACCTAAATGCAGTTTAACCATCTATTTAATCCTGGTAGTGAGAGGTACGATAAGAGGAGGTAGAATACCTAATGTCTTCTTGGGAGCTCCTACAGCTCCCCAGCTATCAGTCACTGGGTGCGTCATACCACCCAGTGACTGATAGTTGTAAATATAACTGACCACTTGAGAAAGGTACTCCTTGCTAGCATCGGGTTGGACTCCATTTATTGACAAAAATGTCTATAGAACTGCCTTAACTCTTACTGGAATGGATTTACCTAGGTGCTGGACACATTCTCTAAAGAGTTTGGTCCATATTGACATGATAGCATCACGCAGTTGCTGCAGATTTGTCAGCTACACAACAATGATGTGAATCTCCTGTCCCACACCATTACACAACCACCAGCAGCCTGAACCATTGACAAAACGCAGGATGGATCCATGCTTTCATATTGTTTATGCCAAATTCTGACTAGACCATCCAAATGTCGCAGCAGAAATCAAGACTCATCAGACCATGTAACATTTTTCTTCAATCTTCTGTTGTCCAATTTTGGTGAGCCAATTTGAATTGTAGCCTCAGTTTTCAGTCCTAAGCTGAAAATAGTGAAAGTGGCACCCATTGTGGTCTTCTGCTGCTGTAGCCCATCTGCTTCAAGGTTCAAATGTGTGCATACATCGGTTGTAATGAGTGGTTATTTGAGTTACTGTTGCCTTTCTATCAGGTTGAACCAGTCTGGCCATTCTCCTCTGACACCCACAAGGCATTTTTGCCCAGAGAACTGCCACTCACTGGATATTTTCTCCTTTTCAGAACATTCTCTGTAAACCCCAGAGATGGCTGTGTATGAAAATCCCAATAGGTCAGCAGTTTCTGATATACTCTGACCAGTCTGTCTGGCACCAACAATCATGACATGTTTAAAGGCACTTAAATCACCTTTTATCCCCATTGTGAATCTCAGTTTTTATCTCAGCAGATCATTTTGACCATGTCTACATGACTAAATGCATTAAGTTGCTACCATGTGATTGGCTGATTAAATATTTGCGTTAATGAGCAGTTGAACAGGTGTACCTAATAAAGTGGCCAGTATGTGGCCAGCAAAGTGTCAGTATGTTCATAAAGTATGTTCCCTTCCCGGCATGTATACTAACCCAGCTACACTCCCTCACCCCCTAACTGCTGCAGTATTCTCACTTGTCTATGCTCCAGAGTCAATCAGTTTTAGAGATTAGACAGAAGAATGGCATCATGGCACCCCCCAGGTGACATTATTAGAGCATGATCACGTGCTCCCTCATACCTGGAAGTCCCACACTATCAGAGTCTGGTAAGGTGGTAAGAAAGCATGGCTGTGTAAGTATACATGTCTGAATAGGTGGGCTACTTGCAGACATGAATGGGCAAAGTGACAGTGTCTTTTAAACATGCACCTCATTGAGGTAACTGTTAGGAATGTAACATAAGTGGAGATGTGAAGGAGTAAGGATATTAGGGCAGCATTAGTTATAAGTGGTGTTTGGTGTTTTAGGCCCCAAGCTATTCGATAAATATTACCTCCTGTATACTTTTTCCAACCCTTTGTCTTCTCTGTCAAAAAATGTATTCCTTACTGTCCGCAGACACTATACAAGGATGCCCTCAATATTCCATCCACAAACTGAATTTATATGATAGCAATACTATACTGACTTTAAATTGTGGTTCTTCACAAAACATCTACTCATCAGAATTCTACAAAATTAAAAAAAAGCAATGTGCAGTTTTAAACTATAAAGCTGGAATAGTGAACTTGCAAATCCATGTGGAATTTATAAATGACCAAAAAATCAAAATCATATCTTGTTATAACACTCCCCATTGATGAAACCTTTTCCTCCAGGATCTCTCTATGATAGTCAAATTATTTGTTGTCAAGTCTAGTTAGCTGTTTTGCTTGAAATTCTCCTTTGAGTACTGTTTTGGAAATCAGCTTGTCGCTGATCAGACTACCATTGTCAGTTATCCTAAAAGGTGATGATAAAGCTTTCCTGACATCCAGATCCAGATGAGAAGTCTTTCAAGAGATTGTTCCTAAAACTTTAAAAAAAAGATAATGCCAGTCAGGATTCAGAAGAAAGACTGTTAAAAAAAAATTATAAGCAATTTCTAAACTCAAAAACTGCACACAAATACAGCCAATTGTTAAACATATATTAAAGCCACCTTGAAAAACTTTACAAATAGTAAAAAAAAAGTGTTTTTATTTTTCCTGCACATGATTAACAGGGCTATTCACAAAAAGGTGAAGTTTGGAGAAGACAGGAGAAGTGAACAATCTAGGACAACATAGCTGAACTGAAAAGTGAGCTCAATTGGAGAACTTTTCCAAATCAGCTATTTTGCCCTAGATTGTTCACTTCTCCAAACTCTCCACCCTTTTTCTAAGCCCACTTATTCTATGCTAAGTGAATTTCCAGTGCATTCACTGAGCTAAGGGAAAATTCCCTTGCTAAGTGAACAACCTTTTTATCAACCCATATGTCCTTTAGGTTCCCTAACAGCCCTCTCCTGTTTTGTTTTGCTATTACTTATGTCAGTTTGTCTTGCAACCAATTGACATAATCTGCATTACATCACCTTTCAGGTACTCTGTTGGGAAGGCTCCAGAGTCCTGTGTCATTGTCGGGTACATAGAATCCTTATTACTCTGTCTGTTGGCCAACCCTTGATGTGCTTGCCACCAGTGATTTGGAACTATCTTTGACAAAACATGCCAATGCAATGTATTGGAAGGGTCCTCTTTAGCCCTTTCCTTATGGGGTAAAACCCCTGTGTGAAAAAGTTGTGAGCCTAGTTTGGGGTCCAAGGGCTAGAGCCTGGGCATAAAGGGTATTATTCCTCTGTATACAGACTGTGTGCATTTTGTCCTATATTAAAGTCATCACAGGAATGGAGAAACACTGGAGCCCCCTGTTTTGTGGCTTTTGCACTCTAGAATAAGTTCTGTGTGATGCTTTTGGCAGCCGAGTGAATGACCGATCTGAAGTGAAGTGAGCCGAACGCTGTTCGGCTATTCACTTCAGGCTTGTACGGCTGATTTCAGCCGTACACCGACTAAAATCAGCCGTACATCTGCTTGCTTCGGCTGGCTTCGGGTCAGCATGTTCGGCCGACCCGAAGTGCAGAAGGAGTTCGACTCAGCCGATCCAACATCTGAATCGGCTGAGCCGAACCTCCGGCAGGCTACTTGCTGCTGTTCGGCCTATTCTCATAGCGCCATTCGGCTTGGCTATTCTGCGGTACCGAACAGAAAAGAAAAACAGTTAAAAAAGTAAAAAAGTAGAAAAAATCAAATAGAAAATGATAGGGCAGAGCTAGCAGTGACAGCTAGCTCCTCCCAACTGTTTTCTATTGGCCGGGTAGTTCTGCTGCTGTCAGAATAAAAAAAAAAATAATACAAAAAACCCACCGTAGGAATGCATAGCTTGATTCCTATTGGCTATTTCACTTTGCAATAGCAAACTAGCATTGTACCCGCCCTCTGCTGCAGTTCTCCATCAGGCTCATCAGCAGAGGGCGGATACAATGCTAGTTTACTATTGGCTATTGCAAATTGAAATAGCCAATAGGAATGTAGCAATGCATTCCAATGGGCAAAAACGTTTTTGTTTTTTTTTTCTATTTTGACACAGCTCTGTGTCAGAATAAAGAAAACCAAAAAAATCAGTGTTTCTCTCATGGGCGGCCCGGAAGCAGAAAGCTCCCAGAGCGCCCGGGAGATTCTTTTTTTTCTTTTTTTTTTACGGCAGCAGAACCGCTGGACATTAGAAAACTGTTGGGCGAAGCTAGCTGTCATTGGTAGCTCCGCACAATCGTTTTCTATTTCCTTTTTTTGTACTTTTTAAACTATTTTTCTGTTCTGCTATTGCACCCGCCCTCTGCTACTGTCAATCACCAAAAGGGGACCTGATGGAGAACTGCAGGTATTCCTCTGCTGATTGACAGCAGCAGTGGGCGGGTGCAATAGCTAGTTTGCTATTGACTATTGCAAAGTGAAATAGCCAATAGGAATCAAGCTATGCATTCCTATGCTGGCTTTTTTTTTCTAAATGAGGGCGGCCAGGGGCCCCATGTCAGAAAAAAAAACAGATTGCAAGGAAAGCTCAAGCTCGATCGACCGTATTAGACTCCCAATGTGTCCGGGAGAGTACCATGTAACCAGGGACGCCATCTGTCATTACACACTGAGAACCCGGAGAGGCCGTTGTGATATCATAGCGGCCCCGCCGGGTTCTCAGTGTGTAATGACAGTATATGAAAGGAACGTGCGTTTATTGTCCCTAGTGCGTCTGATCAACCGCTGGAGATAATATGCACGCATGAGAATCATAGTCTCACTCCGGTGGTAATAGATTATTCTACTACATGTGATTATTCTACTAATGTGTTTTGTTAGCTGGCTCCTGTTCACTTCCTGTCTGCCCCACTTCCTGGTTTGCTGGTTGTGAAAATCATCTGCTGGTTTGCTATCACTTCCTGTCTCGCTGTTTGAGACATCCCTTCCTGTCTGACATCACTTCCTGTTGGGGGAGCTATAAAACAATAAACATACCTGTGCTCTGTCTCTAAGCATGGGATTAACAAGCAAGCAGCATCTGTCTCCTGTGTCCTAACTCTACATGACGCGGAAAGGGATACTTCCAGTCCTTGCACAAAAGAGTGTAGTACAACGGGGGAAATTCTTTGCGTTTGGCGCAGCTTAATGCGGCATGGATTTGTGCGTTGAACCAAGTGAATTTCCATAACACAATGTATAGTTATAAGATAACATTGGGTATGTGCAGACAGTAGTTGGCAGTATGGCACCATTTTCACAGCTACTCAATTGCAAAAATTCAGAATCACATTGTGCAATCTTGCATGAGTATTTGACAGTTGACACACCTTTTTTCTTCATGATGGTGTCCAGATAAGGTCATGGGAGACCTGATCAAGTTACCCTATGCAAATCTGCAGCAACATATCACCTTAAATAGTTATTTATGACTTGCTATTACCTGCAAGTAGTGGGCCACTATTGCAGTGATCTGTTGCTGCAAAGGAAGGAAGAGAAGCTTTGCTTTATTTAAATATGCCAGCAGGACCTCACACTAAGTGCCAAAATTACAGTGATTTCTGATTTTCCTTTTAAACAAAATGCACCGATATTTTGTTGCACTGTGATACAGCATGCCCTTATTGAGCAGTCTGTAGTTGGATTGCAAGTCCGAAATCTAATCAATTCAGCTCCTGGGCTTTGTGCTGGCTTTGTCAACACTCACAGGGACCCACTGCTTTTTTTACCATTTGAAAACAGTGCTGGAACAAGTGCAATCTCAGCTCTGTCTGCATTTGGGCTTAAATGCCAACTCATGTAAAAACATTTGACCTTTATTGTGGACAGAGCAGGGAAGTGTCATCTGTGTTTTTATTTGGGAGATTTTCCAGAACAGGATAGACAGTAGTGGAAAATCTCTCTAACATGGACACAAAGCAAACACACATTTTCTTTTTAAACTCCCTTTAAACTATGTACACAAAGAATACATCAAAGCAATGATTCATGCTCACAAAGAGGTTACTGTCAATAAACAGCAATAAAATAATACAAAACAAATACAGCAAGTCCATGTCTTGGCTGTCTCCTTTGTTGTGTTAAGTAACAGAATTGACTTACAACCAAAAGGTAGGGCCTATTACATATAACTGAAGTATTGACAATAGCACAGAGTAAAGCAGGCCATACAGTATTCGTATCTTGGCCAATTATTATGGAACTGGTCGAAATTCGCACAGTGGGTGCCGCTGTTGGCACCCTTTTGGCCAGCATCCCTTGATCAGCTGATCGATGGAGCCAGTTGGAAAATCTGCGAACAAACGGAGCCAGCAGCCAATGAGCTGCCTGATCAGTTCAGATATTCTGATAATGGCCGGCAGCCGCTGTCGCAATACAAAGGAAATAGGGGGATTCCGCAATTTTTTTTGAGGAAATTGTTCAATTTTTTTTGTTCAGCTTGCAGGTTGAACAAAAAAAATACAATGTCCTCAAGATGCATTGTCTTGGGTCAGAGAGACAGATGGGTTGTTCTAAACTTTCCTGATGTTCTGGAACTTCAAGGAGCAATTTCTGTGTTCATATGACATTTTTTCGTATGGAATGATTTCCTCAACCTGGGATACCCATTGAGTCAACGTGAGCAGAGATGGTAGGATCTATTTAGGTCAATCACCTTATGGGCCATAAATTGAATTTCTTGTAAAATACTCTTCATGTAACGTGGTAATGTGGTATGTTCCTTATCTAACAAATCAAAGATACAGTACATATTCCTTGAGGGCATGGTATAGGGCAATGATGGCGAACCTATGGCACACATGCCACAGAGGGCACGCAAAGGTCCCTCTGGTGGCAGGCGAGCCTAGGGGCAGGTTGCCGGGACCTGCACACTCTGGGTTCTCACCTGGGTTGCTCCGCGCGGGCCTCTGGCGTTCCGTGGGTCTCCATGTCACATTCAGTTTTTAAAGATGGCCACCGCCAGTAGGAGCAGCCATCTTCAAACCTGACAGGTGCCCAGATTCTGTTTAATATATTTCTGAACCGGCAATATATTAAATAAAAATCGTCCTGTAAGGGTCCACTGGAGGATCAGTATTATCTGCATCTCTTGCTGATGCAGACCATTCAGATCGCTCCCTCGTGGTGCCATTGCTCAAAGGCAGGAGTGATTAGTATGGATGCAGATCAGAGAGAGATGCAGATCACACTTATCCCCCACTGGACCACCAGGATAATCATCAACAAGTGTGTAATACGTGTGTTTTAATTAATGTGTGATATGTGTGTAATGTGTGTGTTTTAATGCGTGTGTGATGTGTTCGTTACGTGTGTGATGTGTGTGTTTGTTTTAATGAGTGTGTGATATGTGTGTTTTAATGCGTGTGTGATGTGTCTGTTTTTTAATTAGTGTGTGATGTGTGTGTTTTATTAAGGCTGGTGCAGACTTGGGTAATACCAGGATGCACAGTTTTTTCAGTGATCTATTTGGTGCGACTGGGGTGCCAATAGAAAATAATGGCACCGCCAGCGCAATCAACAGTGGTGTGCGATTCCGTGACCACGTGGCCATCTACATGGTTTCGTGCACGATTGCCGCATGGTCATGGTGTGTACCTGGTCTGTGTGTCCAAATGTTTGAATATGTGTTTCCCTATTTTGCTTAAGGCAGTGATGCTAAATGTTTTTTAAACCCCAGTGCCGAAACTGCAATGCAATACCAAACTTATTTTCAGTGTTGGGACTTTGAGATAAATTGATTTTGTGTTTCAGTTTGGGCACACAGTTTGGGTTCAAAAATGTTAGCCATCACTGGTATAGGGAAACACACCAGGGAGGACAGACTCAACTTGTCTTCAAAAGTAGGAAATTACAGAGCACATCCATAATAAATGAACAAAATCAGCCTGAGATTGCATACACCTTAAACATCTAGACTTAGCCAAGTGGCCCATTCTAAATAAGCAAGTTGGTGACAAATTGGTCTGGTGTATAATGCACAGTTGTATAATTATTTTTTTTCATTGCAGGTGACACCAAAAGGTGTGAAAAACAATAATTTTGCATAAAGTTGCAACCATACTTACAGCTCTTGCTCTCTTCCCTCCACTTGCTAATTATGCTACCAGCCCCCGCATGTATGCCATTATTTTTGTACATGCTAGGTATACTACTGGAGGCATGCCATGTGAGTCAATTTAGGCTAGTGAAGAAAAGATTTCAGAGGAGAAAAGGTGTTTCTGAAGACAATGAACAACAGTGATGTCATTCACAATACTTATCATGTGATAGTCATACAAACTGCTCAGTAGACTTATCTGTTACTGCTAATAAGTCATTACTGCACTTCTGTAGGGATGAGTGGGTTGAGGACTTGCACAGGAAGGACATTTCTGAACATTCATGGCAACACTGGAACTCTGCAGCTTGACAGACAATTTTTTGGCCCAGAAGGGATCCTAATTATGTGCATCATCAACACAACCTCCATGTGACCAGCCCAAATATACTATAACTTTAACATCACATCCATTGCATCACAACCTTAATTAGAGGGCAGGGCTTCTAAAATTCCTGAGGAGTCCCTTTCCTCCTGATGCTATATTGCCCACACATGAAGAGGTAAAATTTGGCCTTCCCTTTACAAACACAACTAATATTTTGAGCACTTCTTTCTACATCCTGCTTTACCTTCAACACAGACGGGTCTATTCACTAAGCTGCCGAGGGCAGCCGAGTGAACAATCGCCCAACAGTTTTCTAATGTCCAGCGGTTCTGCTGCAGTAAAAAAAAAAAAAGAAAAAAAATGAATCTCCCGGGCGCTCTGGGAGCCTTCCGGTCCCGGCCGCCCAGGAGAGAAACACTGATTTTTTTTGTTTTCTTTTTGCAATAGCCAATAGTAAACTAGCATTGTACCCGCCCTCTGCTGATGGACCTGATGGAGAACTGCAGCAGAGGGCGGGTACAATGCTAGTTTACTATTGGCTATTGCAAATTGAAATAGCCAATAGGAATCTAGCAATGCATTCCAATGGGCAAAAAGGTTTTTGTTTTTTTTTCTATTCTGACACGGCTCCGTGGAGCGCCAGGGAGAGTTTGCTGTTTGGAGATCAGTGTCCCTGGTTAGCAGGTAACCAGGGACGCTGATCTCTCTGCAAGAAGCTTCGTGAATAGACCCCAGAGTTTAAATGTCTTGAGAGAGCTTTCAGTAGGAAATAATATACACAAATACTTATTCATTTATTATCCATTTTAATGCTGGCCTAAAATAATAATGTAATGTAATGTGTACCTAATTTGCTGTCTAAATTGTAATTTACAGTATCTCAGAGCATTTATAGCATGTTAAAATAAATTGTTTATATAACGTTGTAATACCCTATAAATAATTACCATTTAATTTACATGCCCCTCCACTTAATTAGCTGTTTAATAACATTCTAAAATAGACACTTAGCTCATTTTAATTTGCAATAATCATTTTCTTCATTATTATCTCTAGAAATAAAGTTTTGCTGCTCCGCCGTTGAAGAAAAATAGATAACGGAATGAAAAATTACCTGAGTTAATTTCACTAAATTATATTCAAGTGCAAGCAATACACTGAGCAATATTTTTTTGTTAACTTATAATGTGCTTGTTTTGTTGTATGCTCCCTTCCCACATCAGTTGCATAACTGACCTTTACAAAGCCCTTTGTTTCTCACCCCAAGAACCAAAAGGTGGTAAAATCTGTGTTTATTCAATTTGTACTGGCATGCAGGGTACCAGTAATTACAAGCATTTTGTTCTTTCTGTTGTAAAATATATTTTAAGAGAGATTAATGAAATGTGATGTAGAACATTACAGCTGTGTTTACTGTACATAAAAAGGGTACCAGAAATTTTCAAAAGAAGGTGTACATAATAGGAATCTCTATCATTTAACATTATATTGTCTATTGCCCATGCTTCATTTGGGCCATAAACATTGTTAGATTTGTGTACATGTATAACATATATCTACCCTGCTCCCTTGTATTTATTTTTCAATATTTATATAACACCATAATTTGCACCATAGAAACTGATGAGCTATCAGAGTTCAATTACTAAAGGAGTACAGCATGTTCAGTTTGCAACTGTGAACTGTCACTTAGCTTTGTGAATGTGAAAAAGGTGTGGAAGTACTATTTAAAATAAAACAGGATTTGTTTTGCTTCAACATGGTTGATTGACTTAAGTCAGCACAGCTCTACTTCATTCACTAAGCTAATTGAACATTCACTTTACAAATTAAGTCAGCACAGCTTTACCCCATTCTCTAAGCTAAGTGAACATTCACTTTACAAATTAAGTCAGCACAGCTTTACCCCGTTTACTATGCTAAGTGAACATTCACTATACAAATTAAGTCAGCACAGCTTTACCCCATTTACTAAGCTAAGTGAACATTCACTATACAAATTAAGTCAGCACAGCTTTACCCCATTTACTAAGCTAAGTGAACATTCACTATACAAATTAAGTCAGCACAGCTTTACCTAATTTACTAAGCTAAGTGAACATTCACTGAACAAATTAAGTCAGCACATCTTTACCTAATTTTACTAAGCTAAGTGAACATTCACTTTAGAAATTAAAAATATAGTTTGGTATGTTACCAGCCTGCACTCCTTTAGTAAATCAACACCAATGTCTCTATCACAGTTATATGAGTACTTACACACATACAGAATATTCTAGGGACAATTTCTAAGACAGTTAAATTGAAGGCGTACAGGAGATCTTCTAAAAGAAATGTACTTGAATATAGGGAGAACATACAAATACAATGTACAAAGTGTCCCTCATTGAAACTGAACCCAGGGCCCAGATGCTAATCATTAATTCATCTTGCTTCATCTCTATGCATTCTATCTATCTATAGCTATATCTATTTACTTATCTTTTGGGTTTCCAATGACACCAATCATAATGCCATCCTCTTAACGAACACATTTATGAGAACAAGTTAGTTATATCACTTGTTTTTGCAATTAAGCCTTTGCATGGACTGTTCATGGGTAAAGAATATACAGGGTTATTCACAAAAGGGTGAAGAGTTTGGAGAAGGGAGGAGAAGTGAACAATCTAGGACAACATAGCTGAACTGGAAAGTGAGATAATTTGGAGAATTTTCCCCAATCAGCTATTTTGTCCTAGATTGTTCACTTCTCCTGCCTTTTTCAAACTCTTCACCCTTTTGTGAATAACCCTGATAATCTTTTAGGGAAATTATTGTACTAAATATATTTTGTAATGCATACTAATTGATCATTTACTGCTCCTTTATCTTTGCAAGATAAATAAATCTAAAGCTTCCCGTGTCATCTTTCAAGTCTGGGGCTTCATGTTAAAGCAAATACACCTATAATTTTCTTGCTAATCAGGTTTGATTGGCTTCTTAGGCTTTGGTGAAAGTGGATACATACAGCCATGTTTTCGTGTGTACTGAAAGGCTTTCTTGCTTAATGACAAAAAGAGCATGCAGGAGGCAATATACTATGGATACTGCATTTTTTAGAACATTGCAATATACACAGTGGTACATAGTCTGCCACCACCTACTTTGTGCTATGTGTTAAGTTACAATGCATAGCTAAGCACATTGAATCACTTGAATCTTCAGATACTCGTTACCTGCTTTGGAGCTGCAGGAGCATTTGCAGCTACCTGGTTTTCTTCATTTGTAGTAAATGTAACTGTGGTGAATGGGCGACCAGCACTTTCCATAGTGCTGAAACATGTTTCTTGTACAGAGTTATTTTCTTTTTCACTTAGCTTTTCCTGAAAAAAAAAATATGCTGAATTAAAAAAAATTGATTCTGTCTGCCTCCTCCTGAGGCTAACTGCCTTGACATCAGTCATGTGACCTGAAGTCCCCATGGCAAGGGGAGAAGCAATGTGTTACCCCCTGCCATGCATCTACCAGCCTACATGCCCTTTATCGCTAAGAGAGTGCTTTGAAATTGATGATGATATTTTGAATGATGAAATTTGAGATGCAATCATTTCCACTGCAGACTGGCATGTGTGTAAAATGAATGTATTTTTACAAATGTTCATTGAATCTGCCATTTGTAGTGGTATGCATAGTTGTAAACAGTATATTAGGGACTTTTGCCCATTAAAAAAAGTTAGTAAATGTCAGCGAATGTTAATTGAGCCAGTGAATGTGCTTTATAAATACAGTGAATGTGCGATGAATGTGCTGCTATTTTAACCTTGGCAACATGTCAAGATTTTAAAAAGTCTTATTTTACTACTTTTAAGGTAGTACTACTTCTGCTGCAGACTACATCTTCTTTTATTTACAGCAAAATCTCCAGCATAAATCCGGTTGAGTTTCACATAAGTATTATATACAGTATATTCAGGCCAAGTTTTTTTGTGTTGGAACAGTAGCTAAAGCTACTGTATTTAACAAGAAAGCTGTTAAATAAAACCAAGAGCAAAATCCGGCTTTATTCTACAGTGTTAGACAGAGGTAGGAAGTCATTAGATTAACCTCGCTTGACAGGGCAGGCTCAGCAAATATTCTTAAAAATAACTCCTCCACTAATTTATGACCTTTTGGGAGCATAATCAATAGAGCTAAGAGGACAGGCAGCCAGACAGCTCTTGGTGCTAGCAGAAAGTTCCATGTCTTTGTTAATGTTTGCATTCTGTCTGCTTACATGCAGTACAGCTGACTGCTAGGGATATCATACCCTTCTACTCTCACCAAGTTAGGAGACATACATTTTTTGTTGTCAATTTTACTGTCTCGTCTGGTATACAGTACTGTATCTTATTTCCACACAAACAGGATTTCCTGGGATGTCAGTGCTCCTTTCACTATCTTTTGCTTTTCACAGCTGTGGGAGTATTTAATAATAATTATACAATGAATGTCTAGAACTCACAGAAATGCCTTTGCTTAATGTTATAATGTTTTGTGATATTATAATACTGTAATGTCTTGTACATTTGTAAGTATATAAAATCAAACATTAAGAATGTTTGCTCCAAAACATACACAATTAGCTACAATTAAATATAAAATGGTCAGAAATGTTTCAGTCTCTTTTCATTGTGAACTAATAATAAGCATTAAATCACTAACAGGTGGAAGGGTCAGGGGAAACAGAATAACATTATAATATGCATTTATTTCCAATGTCATTGTTATATAATTATTATTTTAATGGTAGCTGTTAGATTGTACAATAACTAGCTTGGACTGTACAGGTGGTCCTTCTGAAACTAAACATTGGTTAGCCTCTGTATACCTAAACAAACTGCAACAAAATAAGTGGTACTAAACAATTCTTAAGGCATGTTAAAATGACAGGAAATAATATTTACAGAGAAATTACTTTAGAATGCCTTTTCCTAACACCCCCCTGCTGTGCAGTAGTCACCCTCAGATGTCTGTCCCATTCTTATCCAGCATTCCAAAAGTTGTTGTCCAGCATTCCAAAGGTGCCCTGTTGAAAATTATGTTAGTTTTTGGTATGGGACACATGTGCATGCTCTTGTGCTTTGAAAATGTCCTCAGTAGACAATTTCTAAGCCCTGGCACATGGGTTTGTGCAGTGAAGAGCTTAATATTCATCTTTCATAAAAATAAAAAAAATTGCACAGATCATTGCAGGGGCACCAGTTACAGATGGTAGTTCATGTCCACAGTA
>NW_017306373.1:1185770-1209671 GCF_000935625.1 Nanorana parkeri
TTTTAATACAGGTGTGCTTTTAAGTGCACTTTAGGGTGGTTTAAATGTTACTGCAGCTTGGTGAATCAATGCATATTTCTCCAATTATCCACCATTATCAAAATTTTTAAATCCCATATGATGGAAAGACCCAATCAGAATGGCCAAGGATACTCAAAGCCAGAATGGAAATAGGCTCTCGCCGGCTGCTGGCTATGCAATTTTCTGGTCTTCACCAAACCACTGCTGGCAGTGTTGGAACTTGTGGTGTGAGCACTCCTAAAGTGCAGTCCCCATGATGGCCTCGCAATCCCCAACTAGGCAGGCTAAGACAGAACCAGTCATTAGGCAGATTAGGATTAGGAACAGGCTAATTGTTGCAGCCAGGCAGAGATAGTCCCAGAGAGTCAGACACAAACAGATGGGATGTATTGCCAGACTTTTGTCTTGGTATATTCTTTACACTTAGACATGGCTAAGATTTTATCATAGCAGTTGTCCATCTGGGAAATTAAGTGAATAAAACTAAATACAATTAATCAATAGTGAAAGAATCTCTGGATATTTAATACAGTAATTAATATATGGTACAGCAAGCTAGTTAAAATTTGAAGGTCACTTTAAAATACTTTAAGGTAAAAGTTATTGTGCTTAATAAAACGCCTCACATTAAATTGATACGGCATGTTTACTACTATCAAATCAAATGATTATTGTTTTTGTTTTGAAAATAAAAATGACACCCAATTTAATGGGAACACTCCTCCTCTAAACCCCACATAAGATTGCACTTCTCCACTAAACACCATGTAAGGGGGCACCTCTCCACTGGTCCTTACTGTAAGGGAGCTCTGGCCATTATTGTGAGGGGAAACCTTTCCACTGACCACCAATGTCAGTGGGCATGACACTAACCACCAATGTAAGAGGGGACTACACAGAGCACCAGTGCACTTCACCACTTATTGCCAATGTAAGAGGGCACTTCTCTACTGAAAACCAATGTAAGGGGTGCTACATTAGCCATTCTAGATACCCAAACATACCCCATTATGTAAGCTTTGCTGTAAACTACATGCTCGTGATCAGTCCCAAATGTCTCAACAGTCAGTAGTCTGACTCCCCCACTGTTTTAATAAAGTTCTCCTTTAAGGAAGGCTAAGATAAAGAGGGTTATTCACAAAGCTGCCAAAGGATCTAGACGTAGCTTCGGCTGATCCTTCGGCTAGATTCGGCCCCAGGACCCCTTCGGTTCAGTAGAACTGAAGGGCTGCTGTATGGGCTATTCGCTATAGTACGTACAGCTCCCGAAGTTGGCCTAGCGGCTCAGTCGAGCCGAAGGCATATGCTTCGGCTCGATTGAGTTTACCATACAGCCGAAGCGGGGGGAACAGTCTGCCAAAGCAGACTGTTCTCTCCGCAATATGTAAACAAATAAATAAACACAGCGTGGAGTCCTCCTCCCAAACGTTATAAATGTTAGGAGGGACCACCATTTAACAATAAAAAAAATGCCCTGACAAATTCTAGCCTGTCTCCCCCCTGATATCGGCCGATTCCCTGTTGATTATTATTTTTATTGCGGCTGCTGTCTGAATACAAAGGGAAAAAAAGCATCAGATAACAGAGGAAGCATTAGCTCCCTGCTATCTGCTGATTCCCCTGCTATGTTTTATTTTTAAGTAGATTGAAAGCTGCCGCAGGCAGCTGTCAGAGTAAATAAATAAAAAAACAACAAATAGCATGGGAATGAATAGCTAGTCTGCTTTTTGCCATTTGAAATTGGAATAGCCAATAGTAGGCTGGCTATTGCACCCGCCTACTGCTACTGTCAATCAGCAGAGGAGGACCTCACTTCACTTCGGGTTGGTTATTCACACATCTGCCTTTGGCAGCTTCGTGAATAACCCTCAAAGTATTATCTCAGTGTTTATATTCAGTGTGCAAAAAATATTTAATTAGAGACTGTCATTAAAAAAAAAAAAAAAAAATTGTTTTCAAGTTTATGAATAGCTGTGAGACTATCATTTGAGGCACACTAGGTCTTTCAAAACTGTGGCAATATCCCTAATTGATATAATTGAGGAAAATGGAACCTTGCATTTATTGAAATTATATTTTCAAATGTTTAAAAAAAAGAAAAAAAAGTGAGCAGTGTGGGTCCATAGTACTGGCTGCCTGATCAGATGTTTAATGATTTTCACTGGCTGTGAATTATATCAATCTGGATCAAATTGTACTCTTGGCAGATTGATTTACCACCTTCTTTAAAGAATACTGTGATCTAATATTAAAAATGTAATCACAATAGAAAATTTCACAGCCAGCCTAATACAAAACTATAAAATAAATAACTTGTGACTTTTTCTTCAACCTTCAAGTTAGCTCTTTGTATAACTTTATTACACATTGTTTCATGAGAAAATAGCAAATTCCTTTCTGTGAAACCTGCTCAGAGGCATGAGAATTGACCTTCACTTATATTTTTGTGACCTCTGGAATAAATTTAATTCATTACCACAAAAAAACAAAAAATTATAGTCAGCAATTATGTTAAGTCACATCACATCACGAGTGCAGCAATCAAACATTCAAAGTTAATGCTATGTTGGTTGTGTTCTGCCATGGAAAAGTAAAACACCCTAAGCATGTTTGAGAAGTGTTGATCACCAATGTTTTGAATGAACGATCTGAACCTTAGTACAAAATATTATTTTAGATTGTTTCATCATAATAATTACTTTTTTTGTAATTAAAAGTGAAATTCAATTTTTTTAACATTATTAGCTTTTAAACTTTTTTATCTATTTTAATTAAAAAAATCTAAACATTTAAATTAAATACACAACAAAGGATTCCCTCAGCACTATGGGTTAGCAAAAATGATAACACAAATGTTGCAACTTGCTTTGAGGCTTGTTTGTCTGATGAAAACCTCAGACTAAGCTATCTGATAAGAGAGGTTTCCTCACTGCTGTGAATTATCTAGACAATGGGGTCTATTCACGAACCTTCGGCTAGCTTCGGCTATATTCACAATAGCCCGTACAGCTCCCGAACTTTGCCGAACGGCTCAGTCGAGCCGAAGGCATATGCCTCGGCTTGGCTGAGCCGCGCTGAAAGTCGAAGCTGGCCGAGCCTGCTTCTGACAGCTGGGTGGAGCCAGCCCTGATCTTACGGCTGGCTCCGGTAACTTGCAGAGAGATCAGCGTCCCTGGTTACCAGCTGCTGGTAACGCCCTATGCTGCTGTTCTCCATCAGGTCCATCAGCAGAGGGCGGGTACAATGCTAGTTTACTATTGGCTATTGCAAATTGAAATAGCCAATAGGAATCTAGCAATCATTCCTATGGGCAAAATGTTTTTTATTTTTTTTTTCTATTCTGACACGGCTCCGTGTAAGAATAAAGAAAAAGCAGTGTTTCTCTCCTGCTCTTCCCCATTGTGATTCCTGTCTCCAGTGCCTTCCTAATATTGACCCGGCTTGTCCATTGACCCTTCTCTGGTTAACCCCTGGTACTCTGCTGCCCGCACGTTATTGTGCTAGCTCCGCACAATCATTTTCTATTTATTTTTTGCACTTTTTAAACTATTTTTCTGTTCTGCTCGGTCCCTCAGAGGGACCGAGCAGAACAGCCAAGCCGAATGCCACTCAGCGGCATTAGGCTATTCACTCATTGCTGTTCGGCATCTATAAGAATAGACCGAACAGCAGCGAATAGCCTGCCGGAGGTTTGGCATAGCCGATCCAGATGTTGGATCGGCTGAGTCGAACTCCTCCTGCACTTTGGGTCGGCCGAACATGCTGTGCATGTTCGGTCGACCCGAAGCCACACGATGTACGGCTGATTTCAGCCGATATACGGCTGAAATCAGCCGTACCAGCCTGAGGTGAATAGCCGAACAGCGTTCGGCTAACTTCACTTCAGGTCGGTCTTTCACTCGGCTGCCTACGGCAGCTTAGTGAATAGACCCCAATGTCTTCTTTCAGCATAGCTAAAATTGATACAATATTCCACATTTAGATATTAGCCTAGAGATCTGCTGTCTGAATAGAAACCTGCAAAATAATAATATGCAGTATTTTTTTATTTACATGAATCAAAAATACTTTATTTAGTATTTCACAGTTAGAGCTGTGAAAATGTGGAATAGACTCCCCCTGGAGCTTGTTCTAGCTAGCTCGGTTAATTGTTTAAAAAAACATCTAGATGTATTCCTAAATGCACAGAATATTACTGGATATTGAGTTCTTAGAGGTATATTAAGCATCAGAGATTTTTGATCCAGGGAATATCCGATTGCCTTATGGGATCAAGAAGTAATTTTTTCCCCTGTTGGAGCAAATTGAACCATGCTTTATAGGGTTTTTTTTGCTTCCTTCTGGATCAACATTGGGTAATTGTGGGCATAGTGTTCTGTATAGGCTTTTCTTCTTTTTTTTTTTCTCTGTATCTCTATAGGTTGGACTCGATGGACTTGTGTCTTTTTTCAACCTGACTAACTATGTAACTATGAAGTGTTTACATCTCGATTGACCTGTGTCTTTTTTCAACCTCAAATACTATGTAACTATGTAACATCTGTGATCACTATACTTGGTCATGATAGTGATCACAAGGTACAGAGCTACTCTCATTGTTTCTGTGCATTTTACCTGTGATCTGGGCTGTCTAATGATAGCTGAAGCACAGGCATTGAGAACACACTTGACACACGCAACCCGTCTGTAGTGATAGACATTTTTAAACATCTGATTAAAACAGTAGGTCTCCCCACTTGCTGTTTTACTACATTGGATGGTCTGGAGGTGTTTAAACAGGGATACTATCCACTTTGCTTGATATACAGATGGTCAGTAGAGGGAATATTAACAAGTCAATATAGGAAATGATAATCAAGTAAAGATACAGTATGAAGGTAACTGTCAGGGTTCCTTACCTTTCCTCCTTCAGTCGGCTGCAGCATGGCTTGTTGCAGTATATTTGGCACTGTTTTTCCTCTTTGGTGAGCTCTTATGACCGAACCCATAAACATCATCATTCTGCAACTATTGGCAAATGTCTGACAAATTCCTGGCAGAGTGATGATGCAAGCACTTGCTCACTATTTAACCTTATAAATTCAGTTTCTGCCTTGCGCGTGTTCTGATCTACCAAGTGCTCTGCAGTTCCTGTTACCCGTGTATGACCCTGGCTCTGGCTGAGTGATCTCCTAGTTCCTGACTCCGACTATTGTTTCCGTTCATCCTGCTCTGAGTGTTCCCTGACCTGGTTTGGCTGACTACCCATCCTGGACTTTTTCTATTGTTTTTTGCCATTTATGTTTATTGTTGTTTTCAATAAACTCCTTTCATTTTTAAACCTGCACTTTACGTTTCTGGTTTCTTGGTTCCCTAAGGGCCCATTCAAATGCTATCCAGTGCAATCTAGCATTGTTCTGTGCCCTGAATGCACTGGGTTGCATAAACGAAGCCTCCCACGATTTGGGGCGGGAGGGGGCGTGGAGAGGCCATTCATGTCAATAGCACCACAGACATGCCTCCCGAAAGCATTGCGATTGCCCACACCAGAATGCACGGTACAGCAATGCCCTGCATTCAATTGTGGTGCGATCGCAAAAAATAGTGCACTGCGATCTAGTGCGTTGAGGGCACAGAACCGTGCTGGAACACAATGGATAGTATGAGAATGGGCCCTAACAGTAACATCAAAAATTACGTTAAGGCAATTTATAAAATCTAAAATAAATTTTTGAGTGCAATGTAGTTTCTTCTAGGGGACGGCTAAACCAAAAGTTACATTGTAAAAATGTAACTGATAGATAAAAAAAGGGGTAATTTATGAAACTTTTTCAATCTGAAAATGAGGTAATTTTTGTAGATTATTTGTTAAAATCGTACATTTTTGAAATGTACATTAACATTCTACAACAGCCTATTTTGTTTACTGTTTTCTGATACATGGCATGTGAATAGAAAACACCATACTTTTGTCAAAGAGCTCAAATTATCAGTTTTCCAGCATTGGCAAAAAAATGTACATTAATTGAAAGATTAAAAAATGTTGCCATTTGCTGTGACGCCTCTGTCTTTGCGTTAGCTGCTATATTAGGCAAAATGATACAAAAGACATCGAGAAGGAACAGGTTTAAGGCACTGGATCGTTAGTTTACTATTGCAGTGTGGAGTGGAATATATGAAGAAGAGTACAGTGACTCAGGTTAGGCTGTTTTCATGCACAACGAGGCCACTGGGAGGTGCTTTAGACAAAATCCAGAGATTTAGAAGAGAAAGACTATAGTCTGTTCACTTTGTAATTGCATTCTCCCTTAGCGTAGTGAATGTGGTGAAAATCCACTTTGCTACAAATTCCTAATTATGTGCAAGGAAAATAAAAAAAACTATTGCTTTTGCATGATTGGGTGATGGAAGTCAGCAGACCTTCACCTCATTTACTAAAGTACTATAATGTCATCACAAGGACTACGTACCTTGTATAAGGAAGGCGGGAACCATTCTGTTAGCGCCTATAATGTCATCACAAGGACTACGTACCTTGTATAAGGAAAGCGGGAACCTTTCTCTTAGCACCTATAATGTCATCATAAGGACTACATACCTTGTATAAGGAAAGCGGGAACCCTTCTCTTAGCGCCTATAATGTGATCACAAGGACTACGTACCTTGTATAAGGAAATCGGGAACCAGTCTCTTAGCGCCTATAATGTCATCACAAGGACTATGTACCCTGTATAAGGAAAGCAGGAACCATAGTCTTAGCACCTATAATGTCATCACAAGAACTATGTACCTTGTAAAAGGAAAGCAGGAACCATTGTATTAGCGCCTATAATGTCATCACAAGGACTACAGCACTCTTCAGGCTGCTAGAGTCAGGAGGAGAGATTAAACATGTCCATGTTATGACCAAATCCACATTACACTTCTGTCTCATGAACATATGTATGCTTGTAGAGTTCACATGCCAACATACTTGTTCAATTCCTGTTCAGCAAAAAAAAACAAAACATTAAAACTTAACACCTTCTGTGTTCAAATCCATTTTTGCAAATACGAAAGATGGCTATTAACAACAAATAGTATTATGGAGTATGTAGGGGTACATTTCTGAAAATACGTAAATGATCACTACTGACTGTTCATTAATGCAGTAAACCTTAGGAATATTTTGTATTTTTCCCAAGTAAATGATGCTTCATATCTCATGGGAATTGATTATTAACATTACTAAACCAAAAGTGAGTGGGAAGATCTTCTCTTGCACATTCACTTGTAGATAAATGCAAATTACAATTGCCTTTGTACTCCAGCAAGAACTGAACAATGTGTTTTAGCGTTGGACAATGTTATTTGATCTGTTAGAAGATGAGTGCAGCGGTAGTGAAAAACATCTTTATTCATCTTGTCATCTTTCTACTGCCTGCCAGCACTTAATAGCACAGACAGACCAACCCTGCTGTGCTTCAGGCAATCCCTTTTAGAGGAGCTTATTTGACAGCTAAGTTCAACCACTAAATAACTTGACATGGATTATGATTATAAATGTCTTGAAGTTGCCTTTGCTTAGAATTGCTAACATATGTTAATCATATTAAGAGATTATTTAGCCTGCATTATTGTTAACATGTCTCCTACAAAAATATACTTGGATAACATAATATATAATGCAATCTGTTGGTTCTGTTAGTCATTAATGCATAGTAGATAAATCCTAAGTACTTACTTTACTTTGTATAATGCTTAAAAAAAACATATTTTGTTCCTTTCCTATTGTGGCAGGCAGTGTCACAGTTACATACCAAGTTCATTTTGGTAATTCAGACCTGATTCTCCCATTCCTCGCAAAAGCCCTTTACCAATACAATGGAGGCTACACTGAAATAAGTATCTGGTGGATGGATTTAGGAATGGTTGAGATGATGAAGGTTGGGATTAAAAGTCTGTCACTTCAAAAAAAAAAAACTAGAGGTGCCTGCATATTACTTCAGCAGCCTTCAAGAGCTTTATGGCCAAATCACACTCATGTCTATAGGCTCATTACATTCATGAGCTACTACACTAATGCATAGGAATGTGCAAGAGGCAGGAAAGGGCAGACAAACTTTGGCACTATCAGAAAGTGCTGGAAGTTTGCCTGCCAAAGCATCCTGGTTTTTGGACATAACTACAGGCTACTGGAGGCTACTGCAGGCATATGCATGTGCACAGATTGTAACCTCTCACAAGCAGGGTCCTTCTAACAAGGGTCATCCCTATAATGAGGCAACCTCAGGTGGTTGCTTCATGTGGCATGTCTTTGGTGATGGGATGGTGGTGGCAGAGGGGCAGCCACAGCCTCCCAGGTTGCTAAGAGATCTTAGCAACCTGTCAGGTACCTGCCCGCGGAAGATGCAGAGTCCCTCTGCAGGGACGCAGACATAGAGGGCGTCCACCGGCACGTCCCGGCTGCGCAGGCGCAGATGTAAGACGGCCCAGCGGGTCACGCCCCGCGCGGCGTGGCGTCATCGCGGCAATACGGCGTGGTGACGTCATCACGCCGGCGACCTGTGATGCTCTGCCTGGCATCTTGCCCAGATCACTGACATCACCGTTGTCTAGAGCTGAATGAAATGCTCTGGTTTCCTCCCACTAAGCTCCTGGCAATCAGTGATGTCAATGAGCTGGGTGGGACACTAGAGAAAGCCTCTGACAATGCGGTCCAGCGTCTGTCGACACCCAAATCCCTTCCACATGGACAACAAGTGAATCAGTGAGTGATCATTACCTATCAGCTCCCCCCGAAACGAAATCACCTCAGGTGGCGATTATCATAGGAATAGCTCTGCTCCTAACCCTGTACTGAAATTGTATTTTAACTGTACTGTCTACTCCATTTTGTAAGGCATCGCACAAACTGCACAATCCTGTATAATAATAATATTGATGATAATAATAATAATAATTATTATTATAATAATAATAATAATAATAATAAGTACAGTAAAGTGCATGTACCACTTTATACCTGCTCAGTTTTTATTTCAACTAACAAATTCTTATTAAGTTTGAACTCCAGGCAGATATAGCAAAAACACAATTTAACAAGATATTGATTTATTGAAAATAACGTTAAGGGCATTTTTACATACAGTTGGGGAAAGTATCTGTCTTGATATCACCTCCTCATAATTCCCTGAACAGCAGTTATCAGACTTTGAGGAGGAAGATCAGCAGAGCCAGCCACTGAGGCTCTCTTGCATTGCACAGTTCTGCCCATCTAATACTGAAAGGACAGAGCAAAGGGATGACCTCATTGACATGCTGCTGCTACTTTGCTGTTCCCTCACAGGGTGGACCAGTCTGAATTGCTCAACTGCAGTAAAGTTTGAAGAAAGGATTCAGGGAATGCAGAACCTGGCTGAGCTATCTTTCAGGAGTGCCAAAATCTAGAGATTGGATAATAATAATAATAATAATAATAAGTACAGTAAAGTGCATGTACCACTTTATACCTGCTCAGTTTTTATTTCAACTAACAAATTCTTATTAAGTTTGAACTCCAGGCAGATATAGCAAAAACACAATTTAACAAGATATTGATTTATTGAAAATAACGTTAAGGGCATTTTTACATACAGTTGGGGAAAGTATCTGTCTTGATATCACCTCCTCATAATTCCCTGAACAGCAGTTATCAGACTTTGAGGAGGAAGATCAGCAGAGCCAGCCACTGAGGCTCTCTTGCATTGCACAGTTCTGCCCATCTAATACTGAAAGGACAGAGCAAAGGGATGACCTCATTGACATGCTGCTGCTACTTTGCTGTTCCCTCACAGGGTGGACCAGTCTGAATTGCTCAACTGCAGTAAAGTTTGAAGAAAGGATTCAGGGAATGCAGAACCTGGCTGAGCTATCTTTCAGGAGTGCCAAAATCTAGAGATTGGCTTTACAAAATTGCTAACATTTTGGAAGGTTAAATAGTTCACATGTACTGTACATGTTTGAACTATGACTTTTCTGTGTGTGTCTGGAGTTCAGCTTTCAGGTTACATTTTTTTAGATGTAGCTGCAGCCTATAGGATGCTTAGAGATTTTGTGCATACTGAATAAAAGTGAATTATTTAAAATAAATAATCAAATGCTTCTAGGTGCTGATTCATTTACGCTGAAAAGAAAAATGGGCAAAAAATGTTGACATTTTCCATAAAATGTAAAATAAAAGATGAAACCTGATTGGTTGCTATAGGAAAAAGCTCCACTTTTGTATTATCTTTTCGACAATATTACCTAGTTAGCCCCTGTGTATCATTTGCTCTGTTTTAGGTGTGAATAAGGTGGGGATAAGTCTAAAGTGAAATGCCATACCTGTTCCATGTCTGGGCCTTACTTTTAGATCATGTAGAATATATTATGACTGTAAAGTCACTTTTTATGACTTTATCATTTTGTCATTATATGTTATCATCATAAACTTAGTTGGATGATCTAGCTTTGATCAGGTATTGGAGTTATTTATGCTCATATTTGGACTAACTGTTGTCAGAAAGACAATGAGAGATATGTCAGATATTCATCCCATGTTTGTATGACTTAATTTTATTTTACATTATGAAAAGGTAACGCTCAATATAAATGGTCTTTTTTTTATTGTACTTTTCTTACTGATCTTTTTTTCTGATTTTGCCAGGTGTTGTCTGGAAAAGCTATAAAAAGCAGTTAAGATAAGCTGGCATAATGCCAAGATGTAGATTTCTGGAAAATTCCTGCTGCCTAATTTAAGCCTATAATTAATTAAATGCACCTTACTATGCAATATCAAGTGATAAGAATCACTAACACTTTAAACAGATTAAAAAAAACACTCACGTTGGTGGAAATGCAGCACTTGCCTTACCCCAATTTGTAATTTTTGCATTTGTGTGTCATTATTCACTCAGAATTGAGTAGTGGTGATTGAAGTGAGTAAATATATTTCCATTAGGGGAGCACATTATATCTGGTCATTGTAGTGATGGTTGCTGAATTAAATAATGGTAGGGAGAGTTTATGCCATTAAAATGCATTATTAACTCTTCAATAATTGCAATCAATACCTATCAAATTTGTTATTTTAGGAATAAAAAAAAAGAAGATTTTCATTGATGTTAAAAACAACCCCTGATATAAGTGCTTCCTTCTAGACCCTAGACTGTGAATATCACCAGTTCTCTGTTAGGGAATTTTGCGGCCATGGCTGTCACAGACAGCCTGACAAAGGATCTAACTTTCTGCACTCTCTGCAGTTTTTGTTTCAGGAATTAGACTTAAACTCAACCCTTAAACTAACTAGGAAACTGAAACTTCTCAGCAAAGCGGTTGCTGAAAAAAAATAACTAAATGAATGCAAAATGTTGAACTAGCAGCAACCTGTAAAAGAAGATTAGCAATAGTTAAATGTCTAGTGGGCATTGACTCTTGTCTTTGCTCTTGCAAAGCCATGGGCACTACTGTCACCTGACCCTTCTAGGTGCTTTTAATGCTGTGTCTCCAACTGCATGCTGTGGTTCCATCCGCTGGCTGCTATGATGTCAAGAATTTACATTAACTGCTGTCAACCCATAGCCTCCAGATGCCTAAATACAGATGCTTCTCAGGTTCCGATGGATCGGTTTATGAATTTTCGTCTTTACAGTGGTATAGGAAAGCAGCAGCATATATATATAGATATATATAAATATATATCTAGATATATATTATATACTGTATATAAAAAATATATAAACAGTATATCATAGCCTACCTTAAACATGGCTAAAACACTTACAGTAAACTACATATGGACAAAAGCCTACTGTATTTTATAATAAAGTGTTGATGTGTCTCATGTATATAAAACTCCCCGGTTTGCGATATGATCTCCTTATGATGTACTTTATTAGTACTTAACCACATCGTATACCGAGGAGTGTCTGTATTAGTTTTCCTCTTCAGCACCCCACTTTCCAAATCCTAATTTTTATAAGACTGGAATGTTTTGAGTGTTGGTTAAGTGTTTAGATGAAGCACTGAGATCTTGAACAATGCTGAATTAAGTTTTAATTGCTTAGAAGAACATTACATGTATGAATATGGCACTGTGAAGGAAGCATAGAGAAATAAAAAACTTCCTGTGTATCATAGATAAGCATGCACATATAGAGTAGCATTGCACTACAGCTTCATCTACAACTCAAAAGACATATCAGTTCATTAGTATATGTTGTTGTATTTCCAGCATTGAGCTGGTGCTTAATTCTTAACCTTGGTGTTGCGGTACAAAAAATGGATTGGGAAATCTGAGTGCTGAAGAAAAAGCTAATAGTTAGCCCTACTCTTAAGCTTAAATGCCCATTAAATCCCTATTAAATCTATTGATGCTAACCTTACACCAAAATACCTCAGAAAATTTGCACTGATTCAGTGAAGACATTTTGAACATAGTTTTGTCTTTTCAAAATGGCTGCAGAGGCAGCTGAACCAAAAAGCTTTTCTCCGTCTAAACTTGCTTCTAGACATAAGATGGTAACTGCTCAATCTCATCAGTATTGACCAGGTGAGGAAATGATTGCATATCTATGAACACTCTCTTACTTCTCCAGACATTTCTGACTGATCTTTTGAGGTGGGGAAGAATCGATTAAAGGGTTGGATTTTCCTGGGTGACCACCATAGTTTTCCACAAGATAAACTGATCCAGAGGATATCCTTCTACTATACCCCTTTCCCCAATCATGAAGGCTTGGACAATATGAGCATGTGTGTTTATGGAAAAAAATATTTTGGGATGCCATCACATGCTCACAGTTATATGTTTTTATATCTGCCATCACTGGTGTGTGTAAGACAGCAGCTTATATTTTACCTAACTTTGCTACTGTGCTCTATGCGTTTAAAACTATCGGGTTTCACCTTCATTGGATGCCTACTTTTATTATTATTTGCAACATCTGTATTTCACCTTAACACATGTTTATTTCACCTCCATCACCTTTTCATTATGATGGAGGCCGTGTTCTCTAGATACCAAGAACATCTTTCATGGCCAGAAAATATGCAGAACCCAATCTTAGGCTTATAGTATGAAAACGTGACAGTTTGGCCAGATCACTTTATGTCATTCTGAGCCATATTACATTGCTGATAAGATGCATCTGGCACTGATGTAGTTTGGTGTAAACAATGAATTGTTTGACCTGCAACTGTTGATCCAAGCATTAAAAAAAATCTTGCATTGCTGGGCCTTTTGTTTTGGCCTAATATCATCATCAGTAACATTATCTTTTGGACTACACTGCTAAGATATGTGAAAGTGTCTGTGAATGGTAGGTATTGGCTATTAATCTTTGTTGGGTCTTAAGTGTCATAATTTGAGGCCATAATCTCTGCATCTAAAGAGGGTTCACAAGTCATCTTTTTTTCCCCTGTATATGGCAGCAAATACATAATTGGATTTGGACATGGCTATATCAAGTGCTGGTCTTCTAATGTTGTGTAGAATTCCCACTTGGGTTTTCTGTATTTGTCATTAGTATTCTGCCAGCCATTGACAATTTTAAATTGCTGTTTAGACTGTTTTGGGTTAGAAATAAAGAAATAGAATGGGTCAAAGTTTGTGCCTAAAAATGATTGATGTTTAAAGGATTCTTAAAGTCAAAAAAGTTGACACATGCTGCCTTTGCTGTTCCATGAATTGTTCTGGGTAGAGATTTGATCACCACACTTCTCCTCCTATGAAAGATCAGAATTCTACTTCAGTACAGAAAAAGAAAAGGTATTCAAGTCAATATATTATTTGATCTGACCAGTAGAACATTGCATGTGAATATAACTCACTAAGAAGCCACTCAATGTTGTAGCAGCTAATTCTACCATAAGGAGGGGTTGCTTTACAATAAAGGGCCTAAAATATAAATAGATCATTTTTATGCTTAGTGACCTTTTAAAATAATGTGATGATCTGTTTTGTGGCTATAATACAATATTTGTTCAGCATAAGCAGTAGTCCTTCCACTTAGATCATTACTCTATCAAGTACATTACCTTATTCAACAAGATACCAAGACCAATATAAATGTAAATGTGTGTGTCGACGTTCCAATAGTAAATAAAATTGTACTCGGGTTGAATTAATGAAGCAATACAATGCTAGCCATGTGCTTTTTCCAGAACCACCACTGAGCACCTGTTAGACTACATGTTAAACCTCTTTATCACATTGCAGCTGAACTGGCAAAGTAAAATAAAACGGAATCAGACAGCTATACTGGGAGGGAAAGCAATTGAAATGAAATGTATTGGCAAAAACTATTCCCTCATCATTTAAATTTATAGAGATTTATGGTTTTACATTAATTTTTGTTACAGCCTAAGAATCTTTACCATTCTTGTGACAAATTTGATTTTGTCAGCAATTTAAAATCGTTACACACTTTGCCTCCCTCAACACCTCGATTATCATTTTATTAGGCTTCCTATGCTTCTCTTATGGTCCTTACTGTAGACAGAAGATCAGCTATAGCTGTGTAGCCTATCCTGCTTACTTATATTAACCTCCCTGGCTGTATGATTATGCAGGATTTTAGCATGCCAAAGCGGTACATTGTTTTTCATGGCAATTTGTTGTTTTCTATTGTAGGCCTGTAATTCTTAGTAAATCTTAGGAATAACTCACCTAAATCTGTCCAAACAAGAGTCCAGTAGACATCCCGGGCAAGACAAAGTTTCAAACATGAAATCATAAATTATAATATAATAAATAATTATAAATAATTATAAGAATAACAGTCAATAGAGTACAGTAAAAGTGCAGGTAGGGTACTGGACACAGCTCTAGGGACAAAATTGAAGTTAAATAGTTTGATACATATATGTAATTATAGCAGATTACATTGTATTGTATGTATTCTGTGTAAATGTCATGTTTGCACTTTTTAATTTCCCGCCGGCTCCACCCCCCGCTGTGACGCCAGAAAACGAAACTGAAAGCCGAATGCCGGCATCGGCCAGGCGCACACAGCAGAAGACCCCACCGGCTCGCAGGAACAAGGTAAGTGACACTTTTGCGCAATCCCGAGTGTGGCTTGGGGTTACCACTCTTGGTACTGAAAATGAACCCCGAGCCAGACTCAGGAATACCGCCAGGGAGGTTAAAGTGTATCTAAAACCAAGAACAAAAATTTAATATATTGCATCTTACCAGTCATTAGACGTGGTGGCTACTATGTCTTAATTTTTAAGACTTTTTTCTTTATTTTAACCTGGCGATTATGCCAGTTAACATATTTCCAATATTCATTAGTCCTTACTTCCTACCTAGGGTGGCAATTCTTATTCACTGCACTGTATCTATGGAGAAACAGTATTGCTACTCTAAGAAGCAAGAGAGGACTACTGAACATTGCTGTAGAAACAGTATTGTTACTCTAAGAAGCATGTAAGGAGTACTGAACATTGCCTCTTCTCCTCATTTACATAACACCGGGGAAATGCTCTGTAGTTCACAGGTGAGGTGAAATGATGACACTGCTTAAGATTATAGTGCAGCAGAGGCACTGTGTTGTCAGCTCAACAAAACACATTCAATTGTATATGTAACTGACTAAAAGAAAGAAAATGAGAGAAGTACATATCCTTTAAACTTCTCTAGACCCCATTACAAAATAAATGAGAGCCTTAGGACATCTCCTTCATTATTAAAAGCGCAATCTACACACATTATACCAAATCATGCAACTTGCAAATGCTCCTGATTTACTTGTTTTACAAAAGGCAGATAGCCTGTTCACTAGACTTATGCATTTTCTGACATTCAGATGCATCAGAAGGAAACAAACAAATTTAAACGCATCCACATTTTTGATACCGAAAATTTGTATGCATCCGAATTTTGTCTAAATGTCATTAAGAATGAACTAATGTTGTTAAACTTAATAATAAAAAATAACATAGCCTGGGGTCCACCCCAATTGATACCAAGCAGCAGCAGCTTGGCAGAGCAGGAAATAGGGGGGATGATCGTGCACCCCCCTCCTGCACCATACCAAGCCACATGCCCTCAACATGTGGAAGGTGCTTTGCCCATGTTGATGAGGACAAGGGCCTCATCAACAGGGGGCACCAAGGATTTAGATAAACCCCCCTGCTTGCAGACCCCCACAACCACCAGGCCAGAGATGTGGGGAAGAGACCCTTATCCTTGTCCTCATCAACATGGGGACAAGGTGCTTTGCCAGGGTGTCCCCCTGTTGAGGGCATGGTAGGGGATTTTGGGGGGCGCATATTTTTTTGGCACAGATTCTCCCTAAAATTCCTACCAGACCTATAGGGTGGAAAGGGGCAACACTACACTTTTATTTTCGCATTTAAAAACAACCTAACTATCCAAATAAATTCAAAAGATCCAAATTCCGATTAGGAAAACTTTGAATCAATCCAAATTCTGATCAAACGAATTCGTAATTCAGAAAACGGAAAAAAAACCCAATCTGAATAGAAATGAAACAAAACTACATTTTCAGCCATGCACAAATCTACTATTCACTTAGTAAGGGAAATTTCTATCTACAGTTCCCTCACTCAATTTAACCACATATGTTCAGAGGCAGGTGAAAAAGAGAAACAAAATAATAAAGATGTAATCCTAATTCATTCATTTTGAGGCTTAAAGCTACTGCCTCTAACCCTGCTGCCCTAGGCACTGGTCCATTAGTGGAAATTGCCATTAGGGTAAATAAAGCCCTTATATCAGTGTAAGAAAATGCAACATATTCTTTGTGTTACTAGACCATAGTGATAGCTGCTTTGAAATGTTTTAATTTTTGTCAATATGGACTACTTGAAAAATGCACATGGAATTACATGGAGAAGTGATTGCACTGACACAGAAAGTTCACAAATTCATGTGAGCATTCAATGTTACCAGTGGGAGGAATGAACTCTAAGGCGCAAAACATAAAATGCATCAAGTCTTCATCAAAACTTCCACCTGGTGATTTTAGTTTAACTGGCTCTCAGGTTATGGCCCAAAGATCTGCCACATTGGTCACTACAGATACCAAGTACCAACTCAATAGATAGAAATAGAAATAAAAAATAATTTGTTCTAAAAACATAACTTTAGTACCTTTTGTAAAAGGGATGAATGGATGATATATAAAATTCCACTTTTGATGAGTTATAATATATGCTGCTCTTCTAGTAAAGTAGGTATTGACCCTTTAAGAGGAGCCAAGCAGACTAGATCCTGTGCAATCAATCACAGGTATGTTGATGGAGCAGTAAAATCTTCTTGCAACATCTATTGTCAGTAGCTCATACCCAGCACTCCAGGACACTCTTCAGCACCGAAAAGCCTCGTCCTAAGAAGTTTTATACAGGCAGTCATCTATCTTCACTTCTCTCTCTGGATGTAGGACAAAAACTCCTTCAGGCCCCAAGACACAGGTCAGCTTGTGTTTCCTTAGGCCCAAGCTCTGATCCTTCTTTCAATAACATACTCCCCAGACAGCAGGCCTGGGAGGTAAAGTCCCTTCTACTCTGGCCTCCTTTCCTGACAGAAGCCCAGGATGTAAAGTCTTACTCACACTGACATTCTCTCCAGGCAACAGCCTGGGAGGGTAGACCCTTCTCCAAGGTCCCCCCAAATATTTTTATCTTTGGGAGGAGGAACTTCATCTGTTGGAGGTGCCAGAGAAGCCAGAAACGGCTTGGACATTGCATGAAAGATAGTCTGGTGTCTCATCCTGGGAATTCTGTGCTATATCTGCTAGCCAGCTAAGTTTCTACAATGCACAGTGTTACTGCAATCAGTTTAAAGACCCTCTGCACTGTGAAGCTGGAAAGGGGTCGGTGAGTTTGGAGTCTGTACTGTTCTAGGTGTCTGTAGCCCTTATCCCTCTCTAATATCTAAATTGCTGAAGGAATAAAATCTTTGAAAACCCTTAAAGTGACTGCCATCCAACTGTACATTTGCATCCCACAACTAGCTAGGAACTCATCCCTGAGATGAAATTTCAGCCCACCCTGCATCTAAAATCCCCCTCATGCTCCAAAAGGTCATGGGGTGCTACAGTAATATTGTTTTTTTGGCTGTATCTGCTAGAGGCACACCTTAAGCAAAAGGCAGAAGTAAACAATAGTCTGAACTTAGGGAAAACCCAGTGAATACAAAAATAATAATAACTGAAACTCAGACTGATTACAGCCCAGCTTTCAACTAAACTTTGTACTAGGGACACTCCAGCTTAAGACTTGGCTTCTACAACAGGTTTCCAGATAAAAGAACACATTTTGGGTATGATAATGTTAAAGAAACTTAGCTTTGTTCTAACATAATGATCACAACTTAGTCACACTGGTTCAACCAGATTGCAATACCTCCCCCATTTCACATTACTGTGGTAGGTGTCTCTGGCATCTTTGCCTTACATATCCAAGGAGAAAGGCTGTCTGAAGTCAGTGCTGCTGTGCAGGAATACTTTATTGCTCTCAACATCTGCACAAGTATACTTATAAACCTAAAAACAAATAATGTATGAATCATATTTCTACATTTTATCAGAATTGATTATCAGCTTTGAGGATTAAACATGAACTTTTAAACCCTCATGATATTTGGTTTTATTCAAATAGGATAAAACAAAAATGACCAGAGTTCATTATAATATTAAGGTACTGAATGTCATTATACTTATAATAATTATCTTCTTGTTTTTTTACTATAGGCTGATTTCAAGATCAATAGACAAAACTAAACACTACCTATGATTAAATGAACAAAAAATGTAATTAATAGTTAAACACATATTGTTAATCGGGCATTTTTTTTTGTTTTTTATGAATCCTGTTAAAAAATAAAGAAATACATATAACTTTTATATATGTACGCAGAGAACTAATATGTTTAAGGGCAATAGTACTTAATAAGAGCTTGGTTCTCAATAAAAAAGTAGATGTGTAAACAAGAAAACTGCACCTATTTATTGTGGCAGAGATGAGTGACTCACTGGGTTGATTCAACTCATCACAGAGATTGTATAAAGATATAGTTGTGAAGAATGATGGAAGTAAAGTTTCAGTGAAAGCCTAACCTCCCTGTTCTTTCTATAAACTCTGTCAGCAACATAAATCAGTATCAATTACACACACTAAAACAGAGGAGCTGATCCTGGAACATAATGCCCAAATACTGTGGCTTGGCAATACTTTAAACTAATTTTGGTATTCCAAAACAAGGGTTATTGCTAGAAATGAAAAAATAACCCCAAATCTGTTTTGTCGGCAATTTGCCCAAACTATTTCCACAATTTTGTTGCATCACTTGGCAGCCAAAATCAGCTCCAGACAACGATTCAAACTGATCAGTGCACTGCTAATGGTACCAATCATACACTGCAACTATGCTTAAATCAGATAGGTTATTTCATTTTCCTTCATCTGAATTCTCTGTAACTCACTGCAACCTACATTACAGAACTCCTTACATGTTTGGTGGGAAGGTATCCTCCTTGAAGCCTGCACTGTGTAATGTCTTCTTTCTCTGCATGCTTAATTGTAAGTCATTGGTTTAAACCCCATTGGTGGCTATGAGAAATTATAAGTACTGCCACTATGGGGGACACCAAGGCGCATGCAATTGGTGTGTTTGGTAATATTTCTCTTACATTACAAAGAGATAAGCAACAGGGATTTATGGCTATGATATTAAAAATTGAATCCCAGTGCACATAGGCTGTTCTCCCTCTATGCATTCAAAGCATAATCCTAAATTCTGACAGGTGTGTGTCCTAACACCACCTGATTTGTTATGTTTTATTAAAATATAACTAATAACACTACACTAAGCCAACACCTCAGGCATGGAAAAGAGTATTTCCACAGCCCGTTGGTGGCAAATATGTGGGTCTAATCTGATACCATCCAAGTCAGGTGCAGACAGGTACTAGAATTTTCCAAACAAGGAAACAGAACTGGAATTATGGGGCTGATAGGTTGCTAAATGTTTTCTGCTGAACTAGCAAAGAGGTATAAGCCTTTACTCATTTACCACAGTGCAAATTTAAAAGAAAAATTCAAACAGGCTCTCTGGGGTCATTTTTATTTACTCTATGCTGGTATACAGTATATCAAGGATTGATAGTAAGTAAACCATGCGATTCTGAGAGGTCCACTTCCCTAGTTTCTTTAGAACCTCTGTGCTTATTTAGTGATAATACAAATGGTCTTTTAAATAAATACACTTACTTTAAAAGTGTGATGATTGGACCTTGAGAATCTCAGAGAATCCCACAGTCCATTTACTAGACCTAATCCCTATTTTATTCCATCAGGCTGAAACGCAACGCTCCATTATTAATGTTTAGGGCTACATTGGCAATTGTAATCCCTACCTTCTGAAAGATTTAGCTCTTTTCTAGCTTTTTACAGAATTTGCAGCACATTAAAATATGCTTCTAATGAAATGATTGTCCAAAAATGGTTAACTCTCTTAGTAGCAAGAGATTTAAATCACTTGTGTTGTCCTACCATGTCTTAAGCCCCCATTTACAACTGAGTGTTTTGTTGCATGCTTCTCGAAGCATGACAACACTTAACATGAAGAATCCCATTATTTTCAATGTTGTCTGTTTACACCTGAGCATTGTATCACTTGGAAATGTTATGACTAACAGCCTTCTATTCCTCCTAGTAACCAGTAGTGATGGGCTCGATGTTGGAGTCGACCAACAGTTCGACTCGAACATCACTAGTTCGTGTGTTTGGGGAACACACCAACTATCAGGGCGTTCGGCGAGCATCCCACAAGGCACTGCACACCACACAGTGATTTGTGAAGCCCTGATTGGGTAAGGCAATGCACCTGTCCACAGGTCAGGTGCATTGCTTTGGCCAATCACAGCACAGTGCACTGTGAGAGCCATGATTGGACAAAGTAATGATGACTTTGCCCAATCATAGCTCACACAGCTAAGTCCTGTCAGGTGACAAACAAATGTAAACAGTTGTGTGGGGCTAGCTGGCTGTCACCACTAGCTCCGCCCAATTGTTTATAATTTGCCGGAATCTGTCAGAATGCCATTCTGCGGCGGGAGTTCATTGCGAGCGGACGGCTGGCGTATAAGGGTCTGCTTGTGAATTTTAGGGGGGGACCCCACGTCTTTTTCTCCCCATTTTTGGAGGGTCAGGTTCCTCATTAAAATTGCTACCAGACCTTAAGGGCATGGTATGACTTTGAGGGGAAACCCCATGCACTTTTTTTTTTTTAATGAGGTCCCTCCTAAAATTTCTACCAGACCTGAAGGTTCTGGTATGACTTTTGGGGTGAACCCCACCCTTTTCTTTTCTTTTTTTTAAATGGAGTCCCTCCTAACTTTCCTACCAGACACTTTTTTTTCTTTATAAATGTCATTTTTTTCTCCAGCAGGTTCTATACATCGTACAGATGCGCCACTTTGCAGGCAGTTTAAGGGGACCCCCAAGGCACGATATTTAAAGGAATTTTTCATTTTTATTGTTTCACTTGAAGCAATGTTACAATCACTGCTCCTTTAAAAACTGTATTTTTAAAAAGTGTTTTTTTCCCCCCATTGATTCATGTCCCCCAGGTCAGTACCTGAACTTCCATACCCTTTTTATGGCCAATAACATGCATATAAGCCTTCAAAATGTGGACATTTGCTTTTCAGAGTTCTGGTGCCATAGACTTTCAATGAGTTCAAAGTTCGAATTCGAACTTTTTTCATGTTCTAAAGTTTAAACTCAAACTGAACTTGGGTGTGTTTGGCCCATCACTAGTAACCAGCTGTCCATTGGCTCAAACAAAAACGCACACACAATCGCTGGAATCCGCTCATAAGTACTACTCATTTAGAGAGTACTAGTAATAATTACTTGTTCGTGAATCTCAAAGTAGTTTAGCACCTATACCAATCAAAGTGAGTATTTTTATACATGGCTGATGAATTGTGACAAATTCACTCATTATTGCATTACATAGCCTGCTAACCCCTAGAAGACACCGAGTAATGCAAACATTTAAAAACTTAATACATAATAAAAGTCTGAAATATGTATTTGTTTATTTAATACCGTCATAGTTTTTTGTTTTCTATGTGCAAAAATTACAGGAATGCTCATCTTGCAAGGATTTACCGAAATTCAGAGGTTTATTCACTATTGAACCAAAGGATCCAGTCGTAGCTTCGGCTGATCTTTTTCGCTTGCTTCGGCCACCTATGCCCTTCAGCGTGCGTCTTTTTTGTTTGTTTGTTTTGTGTTTCTTTTCTTTAAAATATTTATTTTCCTTTTCTTTTACATTTTTTAAAATAATTTATCAACATTTTTTTTCCATTCATTTAACATTTTTACTATTCTGCTTGCTACCTCGGAGATACCGAGCAAAATAGCCGAGCCGAATGACACTCGGCGGCATTTGGCTATTCACTCATTGCCGTTTGGACCCTATGAGAATAGGGACAAATGGCAGCGAGTGAGCTGCTGGAGCTTCGGCTCAGCCGATCCAGATGTTGTCGAAGTCCTGAGTCGAAGTCCGAAGGCAGCCGATGTACGGTTGATTTTAGCCGATGTACGGCTGAAGTCAGCCGTACAAGGCTGAAGTGAATAGCTGAACTGCATTGGCTCACTTCACTACAGCTCGGTTATTCACTAGGCAGCTAAGTGAATAACCCCCTCAGTGTTGTTATGGAGATGTTTATAAGAAATCAAGTTATTAGTTTGCTGCTCAGCAAATAGCTAACAATCAGCATAACGAAAGTTATGGAGGTCTTTAATGCATTCTGTTTTCTCTGGGGTCTTTTTTAAGCTTTCTTGCTACAGACACCCATTCCACATAGTATGTTCTAATAACTCCCTCACCCCCCTAGAAAAGTATTGTCTTCTCTGATGGTCCTCCTATGTTCCTTCACAGTCTGGTGTGAATTTATTTACTGTCTCTAGTAGAGAAAAAAATTGTGTGCTATGGAAATCTTAGAATGGACACTGTTGGCCAAACACTTTGGGTCAGTCATGTCCACTACTGGCTCAAACATTCTTTATCTTGTAAGATTCACTCCCACAATAGAAACTGTTTTTCTAGATTATTATTTGACTTTCTATGCTATATTAGATAAAATAATGCTGTTTATTTGCTAGCATTTTAACAACTTTTGTTTTATTGTATTTCTCGCTATAACATTTCTAATTGGATTTTATGGTGCCTGTTTGACTGCATCTGTTTGGCAGCCGTGCATTTTATTTGTGATAGAAATGAATAGACACACAATCCAAGGATAATATATGAACTTAATATTAGCCTCTATATCAGATATTGATCCCTTCACTCCACTCTTGATTAGCAATTCACAGAGTGAAACATGATTCATCAATAGCAAAATTCTCAAATATGGTTTCACTTGGCAATCTCTCAACTAATACCCTGGTGAGAAGCCATATTGGTATAATATAAAGTTCCTTCTCGCTTAACAATTAAGACATCTCAGCATGTCTATTTGTAGTATAAGATAATTGATTGGCACAGTTGTTGTCCATCAGGGCTTACAACATTTGTAGTCTTTAAAATATTACATAGAAAATTACTATACTAAAACTGCTAAAGTGCCTGAGTTTTCGATCAGTTTTCCAGCACAGTCAAATTAACATACTAGAAAGTTTTGCACACCCATATAGGAAAATGTGACCAGATGTTCTCATTTTATTAGATCTGCTGGTATCCCCATGTGTTCTGCTGGGACACTGAATTGTCCCAGATTTTCCTGCTGTGTTCACTAACTGCACAGACGTTGCATGGAAGGTAAAGGCTTCTCTGCCATAAGGGATTTGCAAAAGAGGGATTAAGGAAGTCCCACTCTGTGAGCTCTGAAAATTCCTGCAATATGATATATATATATA
>NW_017306373.1:1209827-1235939 GCF_000935625.1 Nanorana parkeri
ATACAGTATATACAGTGTGTGTGTCTCTGTGTGTATGCGTGTGTGCTCTTCCGCATTTTGTTTTACAAGTAATTGAGAATTTGGGATCGTCAGGTTGTCAGCTAGCTACTGAAACCCATTTAAAAAATATTTTGTTTGCCTTTTTATTGTGCACAAAGGAATTATTGGTATGCTGTGTGTCTGTCATAATGAACATGTGTGAAAAGTAAATACAAAGACTTAGAAAATGATGTTCAGAGATGAGAAGGCAAAAAGGCCAATGTCAGGGTAAGATGGAAATGGAGAGGAAATATATAATATACTAGATAAAACCAATAGTGAGAGATAGATAGATAGATAGATAGATAGGAACATGGTTGCATGTTTTGTTTTCCTAATTATCAGTTCTTTCTACAAACAATTTAAGAATTTAAAGTGATACAAAAACAAGTTAAATCTTAAAAATGCATTAACACAAATGTATCTTATTTGTGCATCACTCAGCTGCAGATCCTCAAATCATCTCTGAATTGGTCCTTCTGGAGGGTGACTACTTTTGTTCCCCATGGTCCCTGTGTGTTGCAAAGTAGCCACCGCTCCAAGCTCACTCCAGTGATGGACTACAATCTCATATTTAGTTAGCTAATTTGCATTGAAGTTCTAGTCTATCACAGGACGGAGCTTGGGGTGGTGGCTACTTTACAAGATACACAGGGACCATGGGGAACAAAAGTAGCCACCCTCCAGAAGGAAGGACAGTGTCAGCACCAATTCAGAGATGATTTGACGATCTACAGCCGAGTGATACACAAATAATCTACATTTTTTGTTAATAGTTAAGGTACTTGAATGCATTTTTAAGATTTTACTCCTGAGTTTAGTGTCACTTTAAAGTGTATGTAAACCATAACAATAATCTCTCTTCTTCCTTTTGATTTACTAGATTTGCTAAATATACAAATTGAAACATTTTGTTACACCTGTTTAATAATTTATAAAAATGACCTGTTGATCTTGTCAGAAATTCAGAGCTGTCCTATATTCTGTGCACATTTTCTGTGTTATCTCAAGGAGTGTATTTAGCACTTCCAGTTTTTAAAACTGACTACTAACAATTAGCTCCTATGTTGTGGAGATGAGGACAATAAGAGGGATTTAATAGCTTAGCCAAAGACAACTGGGAAGTGCTGGTACCATTCAGTCCACAACAATTTTGTGTGTTGTCAGCCCACAACAAGTACCCATGAACGGGTATTTCTCTATATTGGCAGGGTCTTTAAAGAAATAAGGCAGGATCTTTAAAAATAATAAAACAATGGAATAATTCATGTATTGCAGAGATGTACTGCATTTTTTTAATTTTTGCCTTGGCATATACTTTAGAGCAAGCACAGTCTGTAAAAGAAGATAAATTATAGTTACCTTTCCATAAAGGTAAATACAGAGCATCTTCTTTTACAGAATACACTTGCTTTAGCTGTTACAACGTAGTGACAGGGCCCCTTTAGGCTCATCAGATAAAAATATCCAACCAATGATCAAAACGTCTAAAGATGTTACTTTCCCCAAAATAGATATTCCAGATATGGATGGATAATAGTAAACTAAATCAACTGCTGATTTTTATTTTTCTCTCAAATAGGAAAATGGTGCACTGCTGAATTCTGAAATGATATATACCTGGGGGTATATGTTGTTTCAAAAGCCATACCTATTTGTAGGGAATAGTAATAGGCAAACATACTTGGATCCGATTTGCAGGCACATTTGGCAAACTCATCCTAAAGTTTGCGAACTTTAATGCAAACCTTTTTGAAGTCAATGAGGTAAATCTTGAAGATCAATTCTCTCCATTTTCAATATAAAATATATTAGTAGGCAAGAGATTATCAAACAAAGGGCATGGGTAGCTAGATACTGCCCTGAGGACTTGTACCAATGCAAAAAAATTGAATGCCATTTAGTAGGGATGCACCGATACTAGTATCGGTATCTGTGCTGATACCGAGTATTTGGGTGAGTACTCGTACTCGCCCAAATGCTCCGATAGCTAGCACGAGTACTTCCTGTATCAGGAAGCCGGGCAGCGAATCATTACACGCTGCCCGGTTTCCCGATTGGCCAGGAAACGGCTCCATGCTCTCTCGTCACTTGTGATGAGAGAGCATGGAGCTGACTTCCTGGCCAATCAGGAAGCCGGGTAGCGTGCAATGGCGCGCTGCCCGGCTTCCCGATTGGTCAGGAAGCTAGCAAATCCGGAAGCCGGGCGCCCGGCATTCTGATTGGCTGGGAAGCCGGCGTCATGCTCCCTTGTCATCTCATGAATCATAATATTAAGAAAGTGACCTTAAAGCATTAGTTTGTATTGCTTTAGAAAAAATGTGACCTGTCCCTTTAAGGAAAAGTATCAGTAATTGGTATCTGCTAGTACTTGATGAAAAGTATCGGTACTCGTACTCGGTCTTAAAAAAGTGGTATCGGTGCATCCCTACCATTTAGTATAGAGCTGCTGTTTTAATAAAGCTAAAGTAAAACATTAACCACTTGCGCACCAACCTCTACTAACCTTTTATTACAAGGTCAGTTTTCAGTGCTCTGATAATTTGATTGAAAATTTCCCGTACAAGCAACACTGTACCCAAATTAATTTTATATAATTTTTAAAGACAGATAGAACTGTCTTTTGCTGTTTTTTTAATATACTTTTGTACTATAGAAAGGAAAAAAATCAACATTTTGAAAAAAGTCTGCTTCCCATACTTTCTGTTACAATGCCAGGACAGCATGAACACCCTCAAATAACATATTTTTTGGTAGACACCCCAATGTAGTCTCTTTTTTTGCCACAATTTTTGGAAATTAAGAAACATGCTGTTACTGAGAAGGTTGCAACACAGAGCTTGGTAATGGCACACTAGATACAGCACATCAGGCTATTCAGAGAGGAATCAGGAGTTGAAAGGGATAATGTGCAGATGTGCAGGGTAAAGGAGTTAACGGTAAATATACAGGTTAAAATCAGAGACACGGTGTAGCTTAGGTGTACAGGAAGAGGGTGTTGAAAAGGTTCAAAAAACAAAATGATCCGAAAGTCAGGGAAAATGAATTGATGGATCAACAGCTACTGGATGGGCCACCATTACATATATTTGATGGGAAAACCAACTAAAATACTCTGGCTGCTGAAATGATAAAGAAAGAACTAAATGCTTGGCACAAAATCATAATGGCAGTCTCTCCTCTCTGCAGAATTTTTGGGTATATAACATGTGCTGGTTTTTGTAGGACAGACGTTTAAAAATACACAAAGGTCAGGCAGAGTGCAGACATTTTTCAGGATGCAGAGCAGAGATACCAAGTGAAATTACTGCAGGATAAAAAAAATGAGAATCTTCAGGTAAGACATCCATTTAAGCATAAGGGATGATACAGGAACCAAAGACTGACTGTATAGGGAAGAAGATTATAATGTTCTTCCCTGCACAGTGAGTTAAAGGCAGCAGGAGCCTTTAGAGGTGTTTAACCGGTAAGTAGGTGGCATACACATGGGAAATGGTTGCATTGTACATATCAGATTAGTTGAATCGTGCACAAATATTGGCATAAATGGTGAGCAAACAATTACAACAGACGGCCTTTAGAAATTTGTGTTAGTAGAGGGACAATGCATGCAGTTGAAAATTTTGTTTTTTATTCTCCGATTCTGCAAGGAAGGCAGTGTCACATTGATGTGCCTAGGTGGAGTAACTATTACATTCCATTGATACTAAATCACTTTGCCATAAATTCAACTTGGCATGGTCACAATGGATATCAAGTGCAATAGTGCACAGCTTAGTTTTGTTTAAAGCTGTTCTTCAAAAACATGTAGAAATGTGTTATATATCCTATATGTTTGGCTTCTGTTAGATGTAAAGTCTAATGTGTAATGTGTTAGTGTAGGAAATGATTAGAACTCCTGTCAGTTTTTATACACTTTTCACAATTTTCACTTTTTCCTCTGAAGCCACAGCAGTAGGCCTCATTCATACATACTAACATTGACACACCTGCGATTATATGACTTTATAGGACTTTTATAAATGCATATAATTGTATATCATGATTTTTAATGCTATAATTCACACTTTGTGTTTAGATACCTTCAAGTGCATTCAGTTTAGCTGCATTTAGAGAAAATTGAATTTGGTGCATTCAGGGTCAGATTAGAAATGAATGCGTCTAAACATATGTAAACACATGCTATGCAAGTACATTAAAATGCAGGAAAATGTGAGCTGGAAATCATACAATTTGTTTATATTTATAGGAAATGTTTTCTTGCATTTAAATAAAACAAATGCAGGAGATAAGGAAAACTGTAGCCTATGTGAGTGGAAATCTCACCAAAGACAAAGGGGAATTCATCCTTAGGCCCAACTAGACATTACTGACTTGTTACCCCAACCCACCTTCTCAATAAACATATGTTTAGCACACGCTGGCTCTAAGGGGTCTATTCACGAAGCAGCCGAAGGATCTAGCCGTAGCTTTGGCTGATCATTTGGCTAGCTTCGGCCCCAGGATCCCTTCGGTTCAGTAGAACCGAAGGGCTGCTGTACGGGCTATTCACTATAGCCCGTACAGCTCCCGAACGTGGCCGAGCGGCTCAGTCGAGCCGAACGCATATGCCTCGGCTCGGCTGAGCCGCGCTGAAAGCCGAAGCTGGCCGAGCGGCCGGCCATTGGCCGGCCGACAGCCTGCTTCTGACAGCTGGGCGGAGCCAGCCGTCATCTCACGGCTGGCTCCGGCCACTTGCAGAGAGATCAGCGTCCCTGGTTACCAGCTAACCAGGGACACTGATCTCCAGACAGCCCAACTCTCCCGGGCGCTCCAGGAGTCTCCAGCTCCCGGCCGCCCAGGAGAGAAACACTGCTTTTTTTTGCTTTTTTTATTCTGACATTGAGCCGTTGGCTGTCGTCAGAATAAAAAAAATAAAAAATAAAATCACCATAGGAATTTCACCATAGCTATTGCACCCGCCCACTGCTGCTGTCAATCAGCAGAGGGGACCTGCAGTTCTCCATCAGGTCCCCACTAGTGATTGACAGCAGCAGAGGGCGGGTACAATAGCTAGTTTGCTATTGCAAATTGAAATAGCCAATAGGAATCTAGCAATGTATTCCTATGGCGGAAATGTTTTTTTTCTTTTCTTTTTTTTGACGGCAGCAGAACCGCCGGCCAATAGAAAACAGCTGGGCGGAGCTAGCTGTCACTGCTACCTCCGCACAATCGTTTTCTATTTACGTCTTTCTACTTTTTAAACTATTTTTCAGTTCTGCTCGGTCCCACAGAGGGGCCGAGCAGAACAGCCGAGCCGAATGCCGCTCAGTGGCATTCAGCTATTCACTCACTGCTGTTCGGAATCTATAAGAATAGACTGAACAGCAGTTCGGCCGACCCGAAGTGCAGAAGGAGTTCGACTCAGCCATATCCGGTATTCAACTAACCACAAGTCTCATCTAACCAGAAAAAACAATTCCCCTGTCTACTCACTGTTCTGTTGATTTGCAGCATTTATTACCCTGGAAAGGTTTAATTTGTTTAAACGTGTCTATTTGTCTTAATTTTCTTTTAATTACTGCATTTCAATATTAATATGAAGTCAATACAGAGTTTATATTATGGTATGGTATAGTATGGGGTATGGCATTAGTTAGACCTATTTTTAATAGTAACTCTCAAGCAACCAGAAACTGCATTTGTCCAGAATCTGCCAATCCCTGTGGATGCCAGATAATGAGGAGTTTACTGTAATCGGAAAGGATCTTCATATCTGTACATTTAAGCCATTCTAATATCATAATAACTGTTGCATTCTTAATGAGACCCAATTGGCAAGCTTTATTGTGCTTCCGGTAGGAACAATTAAAATCAGAATTACAACATTGATTGAGGAGACACTCCTACCCAGCATCTATAATGTGTATAGCGCCTTACATGCAAGTTTGGTAGCCATACTGCTGCTGTAATGTTTTGCCATGTGAAATTATTTAGGAAGCACCTGCATTACTGCTGGCATTTATTTCACAACAAAGCACTTAACGTTCAAGTACTGAGGCTCATTGTTCTGCTCCACAGCATGGAAAAGAAGATGAATCAAGAAGCACAGGGTCCAACAGAAATTATTATTGATTTAATCGCATAATCAGCAGCAAACACTTCAGGCTAAGATAGTAAATCCATAACAGCCTGCCCACATAATAACCACCCTTACAAATTTACCAGCAAACCACTGTGTGCATTTAACAAACAAGAGGAGCAAGGGTCACCTTCACTTGGCGGCAAAATATTGACATTCCTGAAGCTTAAATATGTTTTGAGTTAAGTGTTATCAATCAGCGATAAGAGTTGAATGTCTGTTAAACATAACTGCATTGGCAGGAGGATTATAAAATGCTTTCTTGTCATAATCTTGAAGCATCTATCAGACAAAACTCTGCTTGAAATCAATTGTGTGAAAGCAACTGCCTGCTGTGACCATTCAGTGTCATATAAATGAAGAGAGAGTATCCCTGTGATCTTTAACCAGAACTTGTTATCTAATGAGACCAGAGCTTTAATTTCTTTGCACATCAAACATAGAATCAATGTGCAGGATTTAACAGTGTATGTTAAAGAGCCTCAAAACTATTTCTGCTTTTAAAAATATGAAGCTCTGTGTTAATAATTAAATTGTTACTGTGTAATAAAGCATACAAAAATAACAGAAACATAAAACTGTTGGCAACATAATAAATGCTCAATATATTAAATATTTTCTTGGCCAGTAGTTTAGATCTGAAGATTATATCTGGATATATACATGTCAGAAATTATTTTTGTTGATCTCTGTATAGGGGAATGCAGACTTTTGTTTCCTTCCTCAGTATCTGTCAAATACAGTCCAAATCTGCATGGGTTTGATTAGCGGGTTTGTTGAATCCTGTTTGAAATTCATGAAACCCAAACTTAACAGTGAATTAGTGAAACAGTGAAAAAATAAATTGTGGCCATTATAGGGTCATTTTAATGCAACATTGAGTGCCACAACACAAATTCTTTAAATGACATGCTTGGGAGATGCCTTTAACCACATGAAGACCAGGTGTTTACACCCCCTTCCTGGCCAGGCCATTTTTAAGTATTTAGCACTGCAGTACTTTGACTGACATTTTTCCCATCATGCAATGCTGTACTGAAATTAATTTTATACCATTTTTTGAGGATAGATAGAGCTTTCTTTTGGTGGTATTTAATCACCACTGGGGTTTTTATTTTTTACTATATTAAGGAAAAATTACAAAAATTTTGGAAAAAAAAAGATTTTTTCCCATTATGTTATAAAACATTTATTATTACCCAATTTTTTGGTAAAATATAAAAGATGGGCTCACATCGGGTAAATAGACACCAAAAAAGTCAAGCTTTAAAATTGCGCGCACCTGTGAAATCGCAAAAAAAAAGTCCATACCCAAAATTGACCATAGGAGATGCTTTAAAAGCGTTTGCCGCTCATCAGTTTAGTGTTATCAGTGATTGATGGCCCTAGAATTATTACTCTCACTGCGACGTTTGCAGCGATATGTAACATGTTGCATGCATGCATATATGGGTGGGGACTTTGAAAAAAAATGTAATTCTTTTTCATGTGTGACTAATTTTTTTTGCAACTTACATTTTTTTTTTTACACCTAACTCTATTGTTATCACATATGGGGGCTAAGAAACCTAGCAAAGAGGATGTGACAGGTCCTCTTTATGAAGACATCAGGGGTTTCCAAGACCCCTAATGTCACCTAGGGACCCCCAAAGAAGCTGATGAAGAGATATGCTTCATCAGCTTCTGAAGCTGGAGAGTGACACAAGAATGTAATGTACATCAGTTCCGCATTCTGACACCGGAGAGGGAACCGAAGGTAGCTCGTGTACCGATCTCCCTCAGATCCCCTGTCACAGAGCTACCATGCTGGTCCCAGGCTCACACCAGACACAGTGGAGCCCGGGACCAGCAGGACAGAGGGAGGGGGGTGTGGAGTGGGCGCACATACCGGCATGCTAAGCGATCAAGCGACAAGCTCTATAGCCGGTAGATCGCTTGTATGTAAACAGGCATCGCTGCCTGTTTTTCGATTTTGGCACTTTCCCGCTTGCACGTGCGAGTGGGCGTGGCTGAATGGACGTTTAAAAACTCCCGCTCAGATCCAGGGAGCTCCTGGTCTGCCGTGTTTTTTACAACGGCTGGCCGGGAGGTGGTTAAGCTGTATGTGGTGTTATGGAACAGTGCAATTTTCACAGAGAACATAAGTGACACCCTCTGGCATCACATATTTTGGATGTGTAATTGATTTTTTAACTTTTACATTTAGCATGGCTTAAATACAGCAGTAGCACCCCAATTTAATTCATTTGAACTTAAAGGCTTTTTAGGTCGTTTTCAATGTGACACCTGATTTATTATCAAGCGGTAATATGCCTGAATTGGCTGGTGGAATTAAAAGCAGCAACAGATCTAAAAGCTATAGAAAAGTTTACTCTTCTTAAAAATAAAACCAAAGCTTTTAACTTTGTACAGATAGTTTGTGAGCTTGTTTGTCCACAGTACCACACTTAATTGTCTTAAAAGGTTTCATAAAATGTAAAAAAGAAATTAAAAAACACAACCTCCCATTCCCAAACCCCTTACCATCCACTTATCTTTGATTATTTCCAAAAATATTTAAAATATAGACAGGTATGTGTTTGGTAGAAATTGGATAGCATCAGGACAGTAAGTGAGCACTTAAATAGGCAGCAAATTGAAAGAGACATGATAGGTTCTACAGTTTCTTGCAATACAAATAAAAGAGAGTGTTATATCTGAAATACAATAGCCTTATTTTGGGCTAAATAGTATCTAAGGAACTTGGTTAGGCTTCAATACAAAAGGTAGAGACAGAGTAGATTTTGAAATAGAAAATAGAGTGCTTTAGTTGAGAGACAATGGGAACAAATAGCAGCTTGGTTAGACCACAATATAAGAGGAAGAAACAAGACAGGTTTTTTATCTTGAATTAGAAATTAGAGAGTATTGTTTGGGAGACAAGAGCCACAAATATCGTACAGTGACTGTACAGTGCAGCTCTAGATAACAGAGGATATCAGCTGACATTGGAGATGCATTTTAACCCCCTCTAGTTCTTGTTGGAGTTTTTGTGAGTCCTTTTCCAGGGACATGAGAGGAAGGACAGGTAGCAGCAAAAATTGAGCATACAATCCCACAGCCATCTATCTGCCCTTGAAACTCAAAGAGGCACTGGCCAACATCCAGTGCCTCTGGAAAAAACAAGTCCCCAAACCCCTCACATGTCTAGCACTTGTTTTCTACATAACTGTACATGATACGATCACATGCGGTTCATGATAGATGGTTGTCCGTGGACACAGGATACAACTGTCCCAAAGCCTGTAGCACACCTTACCGGAATTCCCATCAGTGACTGTGGGTGCTCGCAATGACCACGGATGGCGCCGTCCTCAATACAGCAATATAGAAAATGTCACCAGCACCCCAGCACGACACAGATCCATTTGTCAGTGCAAATTCATTTATTGATGCTAACGAATACTCAGAGTAACATCAAGCGCTTTCAGGGCCACGCAGGGTCCCTTCATCAGGCTCAGAGTACACTCTGTTTAACTCAAGTTTACTCTGAGCCTGATGAAGGGGACCCTGCGTGGCCCTGAAAGCGCTTGATGTTACTCTCATTAGCATCAATAAATGAATTTGCACTGACATATGGATCTGTGTCGTGCTGGAGTGCTGGACACAGGATAGATGCATCCAGTGACAAACATATATCCCCAACCATATGAAATTGTACTATGTATGACTACATGCAGACTACCACTGAGTGATGTGATCACTGTCACCCTGTCATTAACTTCAATGAGTACACCGTCTGTAGATTCCTGCCAGAGGAATTCCAGAAGGCCCTGTGGAAATGTAGTATAAGCCTTTTCCCTCTTCAATACTCTCATAAAACTGCCCCTCTGCAAGTCAATTTTTCTTAAGTGTCGCTGAGATGATACACATATTTTTAGTGTAGCAAAACATCTGCCTCATTTGCGTTTCCATATTTTAGCCTATTCTATCTAGTCCTGTTCATTTAATGTTCTGGTGCTGCCTTATTCTTGCCAAACCCCACGTAAAGATTATAGCTCTGAAATTTAAGAACAATTAGGGCAATTAGGATACGGGGTAGTTATACATCTGGGGTGAGGCCCTTGAAAAAAAGTGCAGCCAACAAAACTTATCATATATGCACTATGGAAAAAACAATTACAGCCTATTATCTCAATAACAATCATTAAACAGCACGACACGTCACCCCATGACAATCTTCTCCACCTTAAACTTCCATTACCATTCTTTTCCAGTTTAGTTCAGCTTTGTCAATAAAATATATTTCAGTGGATGTACAGCAAAGAAAAGTACAATTTTATTACACCTGCAAAGCAGCGCCGATTGTCTGACTGTGACAGCCTCTATATTCTGTGAAAATAATACAAAATGTTTTCTGAATGGATGAGATGGAGTGCAAGCAACCCATTGTCCTTCACTGTATGCAGTGTACTAGAGCCGGAACAGTACGTTTCAGCACTGGAAATTCAGTGTTTACTGTAGTGTTGGGATGAATGTACATTCGAGTTCGTTGCAGATGTAACAAAAGGGAATTTTCTGTCCTATACATCCACTGAACAATACTGTATTGTCAAAGCGGAACTAAACTAAAATAAGCCATATGAAATTATTATTTTAGAGTTAAACTACAAAACAATAATCACGATAGGTTCAGCAATTTCCTAGTCAGGAACAAATCAATAAGCAATGAACACCTAATGACAACATGAGGTCTACCTATCATCTTCAGCAGATTAAATTTTTAGAAAGTAGATTACACAATGGGAAGCAAACATTTTCCAGTAAGCAGAATCATTTTCATGTCCAGTGCTACCGACTGCTCACTTACTTCTCACACACTTTCCAATTATTATTATTATTACTACTATACAGGATGTATATAGCGCCAACAGTTTGCGCAGCGCTTAAAGGAGAACTATGGGGTCAGTGTTTTTCCCCATAGTTCTCCTTAGGGTAACGGGAGGACACAAACTTGCGTCCTCCCGTTACCCTAAGCTCAGTATACTGAGACGCCGCAGCCGGACCGGATCCCGACGTAGATGAGGGGATCCGCCCAGCTGCGTGAGTGACAGCTGGCTCTGCCTATCTAGAGGCAGAGCCAGCTGTACCCGCCCCCTCCCCCGTCCGTTCCGCCAGTCAGCGCTGGCAGATCGGAGCGGGGAGAGGGGAATCCAGCCCCTCCCCCTGTCACGGCAGAGATCTACTCCCGATCTACTGAGCCGACCTGTGACAGTCTCATTGTCACAGGTCGGCTAGAACTATGAGGTGAGTGGAAATCACTCATCTCATAGTTCTCCTTTAACAATATAACGAAGACATTACAATCACAATACAATTCAAGACAAGAGAGCTTACAATCTAAAAGGGACGGGCAAGTGATACATGAGGAGGTAGCTGTGTGGGGATATTGTTTGAGAAAGTGATGACTGCAAATAACATTCCAGTATATGTTATTGCTAGCAAAAAGCTAGGTAGTGCTACAGCAGAATAATTCAAATAGTCACAATGTTCCAGGCCTCAATTAAAACCTGCATTGTTACAATGAGAAAAAAACGCTCTCCTAAAATTAAACTTTTCTTTTGTTATTTTGTTGCATAGCTAGTTAGGAAAGGTGCTGGGTGGAGAAAACCTCTCAAAGGTAGAACTGTAGTCAATTTTGTTTTTATTCAGGTTTTGACATAGATCCGGTGATATAAAACAAAATAATGTAATTAAATTAAACGATAATATAATCCAAAGAAAGTCTCCAGGAAAAGGGGAAGGAAAGGGTCCCCCTGGCAAATATTTGAGAGAACTAGGGGCGATGCCACGCTTCCCGATGTTCTTTATTTCCAGTGAGTATGCGTATGAGATAAGATTTCCTTTTGTTTTTTCTCCCTTTCCTTCCCCTTTTCTTTGGTTTATATTACCGTTTAATTTAAAGGTAGCACTGTAGAAAATCACCAGTTTGTTTAAAAAAAGCACAGTAGCAACTATTTTTCACTGTTGGATGAATCTTAAGTAGACATGTTTTGGGCGAATCTCGTTTAATAACAGGAATGTCCTTTCGTTCATTTGCCAATATGCTCTCCATGGTGCTGAAACTGTGTTTTAATTTCAGCACTAGGAGGGTTAAATGTAGGCATGCACAGATACTTTTCGAGTACCAGTGCAGATACTTGCCATTTTCTCGAGAACTACCAGGGTTGCCGCGGTTGCAGCTGGGACCTGGCTCTGGCACTCCACCACTGTCCTGAAATCATTAGTCTGTATTGTTTTAGAAAAACTGTCACATGACACTAAACAAAAATGTGTCAGTACTCGTACTTGTAAGTACTCAGCAAGTACCAGTACTCGCAAAACTGGTATCTGTGCATCCCTTTATTTATATTTATAAAAACAAAATCGTACATTAAAACAGAAATGTACAAATCCCAGGCGCTCCGTGTGCTCCTTACAAATGACAGCTGCCTCCTAATTTTTGAATTTTTCTCTAGTGTAGTTTTGGAGCTCAAAAGTATCGGTACATGTACTCGTACTTGTACCGAGTACTGTACTTGGTATCTGTGCAACCCTAGTTAAATGGTTTGTTGTATATACAAAATACACTTTCCATCTTGATTAAAAGATAGGTGAATGTTGGGTGAATGTCTAATCACATTAGCAATGAATACACCCTACATGTTCCTTTTCGGTATGTTCACTGGGTTTCAATGATAAACAATCATTTATTTGTAAAGTATTTTATTTTTTGCTACAAGCAGAACCATTCAACCTGGTAATTTATATCACCATGTATTTTCCCTTTGGAATCTAGTTTATTGTCCATTACAATGAAAATATAAATAAACACAGTGTATTAAAAGATTTTCTATGTCTCATCCCTCATTTTATTAGTGTCTTTGAAGCATGATAAGATCATTGAGTAAAAAGTTACTAAATCTTGATTTGAAGCTGCTGCTTTCCTGGATAAGTGGATACTTATGATGCATAAGATGAGTCTGGAAGATTTATGAGTGCTGGAAAGTCTATGAGTCATTAGCGCTTAAGGATCACTTTGCAATTTTAAAAGTTAGGTGAGTAGGAAACAAAAAGAAGAGAGAATGTGAAGTACTGGATTTTGTTTATATGATAATAAATTAAAAGCAGGGTTTTTACTGTTAGAATAGATACAAAGTCATGTCGTTGCATTTAGTTTGTTAACTCGCGTAAAGCAATATTTTGCATTAAATCCACACAATCATTTATGTTATTGTCTGAATTCACTAATATAATATTCACCACTGACCTACCAGTATAGTACTGTGAGCCTTGCTACAAATACTTAGGGGTCCATTCACTAAGCCTCCGTAGGCAGCCGAGTGACTAACCGACCCCACGTGAAGTGAGCTGAATGCTGTTCGGCTATTCACTTCAGGCATATGGGCTGAAATTAGCCGTACTTTGGGTGGCCTTGTGTGGCTTTGGGTTGGCCGAACATGCACAGCATGTTCGGCCGACCCGAAGTGCAGAAGGAGTTCGACTCAGCCGATCCAACATTTGGATCGGCTAAGCCGAACCTCCGGCAGGCTACTCGCTGCTGTTCGGTCTATTCTCATAGATGCCGAACAGCAGTGAGTAAATAGCTAAGCGGCATTCGGCTCGGCTGTTCTGCTTGGTACCTCTGTGGTACCGAGCAGGATAGAAAAATAGTTAAAAAAGTAGAAAAAACTACCGTATTTTGCGGTCCATAAGACGCACCGGACCATAAGCCGCAGGGAGGTCCGGCGCGCCTTATGGAGCACTCGCGACTGTAGCTTCTGTGACAGCTTCTATGACAGAAGCTGTGACAGAAGCTGCAGTTAGTGACTGCTGAGACAGGTGGCGCTGTGATTACAGCGCCACGGTCTCAGTGATGACACAGAGCAGGCGAAGAACGTCTATTCTTCGTCTGCTCTATGGTTATCTTGACCGCCGCCGCTGCTCGTTTTTAATACGAGTGATCTCATTAGATCACTCGTATTAAACGAGCAGTGGCTCCTGCAGCTGAACTCGAGCGCCGCCGCCGCTGCTCGGCTTTAATACGAGTGATCTCGTTAGATCACTCGTATTAAACGAGCAGTGGCTCCTACTACTCGCCCGGCGCCCGAAACTGCATGTCTCGGGCGTCGGGATTCGCTCCATAAGACGCAGGCACTTTTTCCCCCTCCTTTTGGGGGGAAAAAAGTGCGTCTTATGGAGCGAAAAATACGGTAATTATAAAATCATTGTGCGGAGCTAGCAGTGACAGCTAGCTCCGCCCAACTGTTTTCTATTGGCCGGGCGGTTCTACTGCCGTCAAAAAAAAGAAAGAAGAACACACCATAGGAATGCATAGCTAGATTCCTATTGGCTATTTCACTTTGCAATAGCCAATAGCAAACTAGCTATTGCACCCACCCTCTGCTGCTGTCAATCACCAGAGAGGGGACCTGATGGAGAACTGCAGGTCCCCCTCTGCTGAATGACAGCAGCAGTGGGCGGGTGCAATAGCTAGCTTGCTATTGGCTATTGCAAATTTAAATAACCAATAGGAATCTAGCTATTCATTCCTATGGTGATTTCTTTTTTTTCTTCTGACGGCAGCCAACGGCTCCGATGTCAGAAGAAAAAAAAAAAAAAGAAAAAACGGAGCAGGGAAAAGTTTACTCTGCTCGATCGAGAAGAGTGAACCTTTCTGGGAGAAAGTGTTTCTCTCCCGGGCGGCCGGGAGCCTATTAGACTCCCAGAGCATCCGGGAGAGTAATGACAGATGGCGTTCCTGGTTGCCAGGTAACCAGGAACGCCATCTGTCATTACACACTGAGAACACGGAGAGGCCGCTCTCAGTGTGTAATGACAGTGTCCCTGATTAGCTGGTAACCAGGGACGCTGATCTCTCTGCAAGTGGACGGAGCCAGCCGTGAGATGACAGCTGGCTCTGCCCAGCTGTCAGAAGCAGGCTGTCCGCTGGCCAATGGCCGGCCATTCAGCAAGCTTCGGCTTTCAGCGCAGCTCAGTCGAGCCGCTCAGCCAACTTCGGGAGCTGTACGGGCTATAGTGAATAGCCCGTACGCAGCCCTTCGGTTCTACTGAACCAAAGGGGTCCTGGGGCCCAAGCTAGCCCAAGGATCAGCCGAAGCTACGGCTAGATCCTTCGGCAGCTTAGTGAATAGACCCCTTAATATTTGTCACACAGGCACTACTATTGTTGACAGGTGACCTACTGAAAACACAAAGATAATTGCACTACAGCATGTGACATATCGGAGCCTAAAACCTCTTGCTGGATTTTTGGGTGTAAATCTTTTAGTGCCCAGAACTCAACTAATGTTCAGTTTAGGCAGCCATAGTACATACCATAGCTACAATGTACCCCTAACACTGTTACTCAACATTTAAAGTATATCTCAGGGCAATCTTTTTTTGTTTATTTTGGATAGAGTAGGTAAAACAAAGGCAGGGTTTTTTTTTGTCACATGTTCATTTCCTGTCCTTTAGACACAACAGGAAGTTATTTAAAGGTGTTGAAAGGTCATCAGAAGTGTACCCGTGATTTGTGATTCTGATTGCAAATTAGCTACAAAAAGTTTTCCTGGCACACTCACAGGCTAGCATGTAAAAAAACTTGTCTCACACTAAGGTTAAAAACAGAGGTTTGGATAACCGTTTTCTGCAGAAAATGTGAAAGCCGCACAGCCACGCTGCCAAGGCTAGTCAGGTTTATCAGGATCACAGCTGCGGAACTCGTAGGGATTAAGGAGGTTAGGGGGAAGGTCAGTGAGCGGCTCCCAATTACACCAAGTGCGGTAGGGAGACCGCACTCATCATATACTTCCTTAGCCAATTAGGGGGGACGGTCACTGTGAGTAGTGGTTAGCAGTACCCACTCCTGCCGCCAGGAGCACCAACCTGCAACTACTGTGGAATTATAAGTATGGCAGCAGAATTCTTAGGCAGTCTTTCAAACAGCAACGACTACTACCTTTATGCATCCATACACATCAACTCTAAACAATGACAGCTCTAGCACGCGGTGTAGGAACATGCAGTTAAGCACAGGACAGATATGTATATCAAGCACTTGGTTATTGATCTATGGTATTTTGCAGAGTAACAGTTAGCACATACAGCAGCAGAATTGGCAAGCACAGGAGCAGAAGACACTGCTTAGGCAATTGGATCACAGACAGTTTTCATGCACTTCAACTAGTACACAGTGGCTTTAAATGATTAGTTTGAGAGCAATTCATATAATGGCAAGATTAGCAAGCACAGTAACACACAGCAGTCTCTGAGGCACTTGGGTCAGAGACCCACGATACTTGCGGTTAGCTGTTTGTATCGCTTTTAGCTCACAGCGGCAGGGGTAACTGGCATGTCTGAGGGCTCTGCGTGTTCAGATGCTGCTGAATTCCGGCTCTCTTTCCTGCAGGTTCTCTGTTCGTCACTCGAGTTTCCAAAGCGAGAGAACGCCGAGTAACGAGCCAGCTGACCCTTTACCCTGGTAGCCGCGCCCCGTGGGAGGAGCCGCCGTGACGTTACGCACGAGACGACACGTCGCTGGAGTGCGGGGACATGCTGGGTAAGTCTGTGACACACGCCAAGGCACCTCTTATAGTGCGGTCCTAACTCTAAACTACATGCTGGCTTGTGAGTGTGCCAGGAAAGCTTTTTGCTGTTTTACTGTTTAAAGCCCATTCCGTGTGCACCTTGCTGTAAAGCTGGTGACTAATTGATGAGCGCGTTTGTCATCTGTTTTGCCAGACCGCATTAAGGCACCTCTAAAAAGTGTGGCCCCTAACTCAAAACTATGGGACTATGCTACAGCACTGTTATATACTGTATGTCCCATAGTTGAGTATAATATTGAATTAGGGACTACACTTTTTACTTTGCCTTGACGCAGCAGTGTGGCTTCAATGTGTATTTACAAATGTATGCAATTGAAAACCTGTAAGTGGACCCTTATTTGTTTTTGTTGATTTCCTGGCCCTTGTGCACCTTTCTCCTTTTTTCCTGGTTTCAAATTGATCAGAGTGGCTATCGTTGTTATAGAGATATATATATATATACTGTATAATTATAATTTTATATATATAAATATATATATACTGTATGTGTGTGGGGGCGTGTGCTTATATATTATCTGACAAAGGTGTGCTGTGTCTCACAAAAAATATTGGTTTTTACAAAAACTGCTATTTTTTCTAAATATATAATTTTTTATGGACTGTAAACAATATTTATTTTGCTGCATATAACTAAGCATGTATACTATGCATTAGTCACATCAAATTAAATCCAATTTTGTGCTTTAAAAAAACAGTATATAGTATGTGTAGGTGCAATGAATGAGGAAGATGGAAATTGTTAAACAAACACCAAGCAAAAAATGGCAAAATTGCTCCAGTCCCCAGGAAAAAAATAAAAATTCTGAAGCTGTGTCATTAGGGGTTAAATGGGGTTGGTTAAATAGAGCCTATGCCTTGTTATCCTGTGCACTGCCCATATTTGCAGCAGTCCATTTTCGCACAAACAGATGAATATAAACCTCAGGACACAGAATAATTCTACAAAATTAAAACTCTTACATTACCGATGCTTTTCTGCCCACAGTGCTGGAGATTACTTAGCAACCAATAGCTTGAGGAAAATAACACTTTGGTCATGAATATGTAATATATGCCACAGCGTACAGACTGCAGCAGTCTGTTCTATTTAACATACAGTACATCCTAGCATAAAGAATGCAACATACAAAACATAGCATACCTAGTGCATTCATCAGGAGTATGTAAAATGCAGCACATCTTAAAAAGTGCAGAAGCCATGTAACATATTAGGGAGAAAGACTGTGACTTAAATGGGTGTCATTCGGATGAAGAGTGACCCATACATTGGTGTCAATGAGAGGAAGACAGACTCTTCAATTAGTGTCAAAATGAACAACCTGTAAAAGAAAAGGCAATACTTTCCTTTCTGGCAGCAGTGTGTGTATGGGAAAGCCACCACTTTGCTTCTCCCCGCTCACTGCAGATATTCCACTCTTCTTACCACACAATATCGATGGGAGGAAATACAGTGTGCCATGGGGGTAGTAGGTATTTGAACCACACAAATAGTCAAACAAAGTATAAATGTCGCTTAGGGGGCTTCTGAAAAAGTAATTATTTGGCCTCTTCTTTCATCTGGTGTTTATTGTTCACAAGGGACCTTGTGGTGACAGGGTCACTTTAAACTGTTGTCAGTAGGATGAAGACAGTTTTGTACATTGGTGTCTTTGAGAGGAAGACGCATCCTTAAATTGATGTCAGTGGGGTAAAGACTAACCCCTGGATAGATAATACATATTTAGGGGGTTATTCACAAAGCTGCCGAAGTCAGCGGAGTGAATAACCCAGCCGAACGATGTTCGGCTATTCACTTCAGTCTTGTACATCTGAGCCGAAGTGCAGAAGGAGTTCAACTCAGCCGATCCAAAATCTATTCTTATAGGGGCAGAACAGAAGTGAGTTAATAGCTGAATGGAGCACCGAGGTACTGAGCTTAATAGAAAATAGGGGGAAAGAATGAAAAAAAAAATTTGAAAATTATATAAAAAATGCAAAATAATAGGAAAATAAAAAATAAATACAAATATTTTAAAGAAAGGAAAAAATAATAATTAAAAATAATTTTTTTAAAAGAGTGAGCGTGTAGTTTGTGTTATTCTTATAGTGTTTAAGTTAAAGGAGAATTAAGGGGTGAGTGAAATATCCCCATAATTCAAGCTGAACTTTGACACTGAAGCTGTCACTGAGTTCCTAATTCTCTCCCTGCAGATAGTGGTGACTGTCAGACCCCCCTCCCCACTCCGTTTCCCCAGTGCTGACTGGATGAAGGGATGGGGAGGGGTGGGCACAGCTGGCTCTGCCTCCAGAGAGGCAGATCCAGCTCTCAATCAGCCAGTGGGGTGGTTCTCGACAACATTGTTGGGATCCATCCCGGCTGCGGCGCTGCTCTGTGTTCTCAGCATACAGCAGGCAATGGCCCACTATATGCTGAGTTTTGGTTCACCTGAGGACATTAGTATCTGTCCTCCTGTGACCCTGAAGATAACTATGGCCAAAAAAAATTAGGCTGTTGTTCTCTTTTAAGTAATTTTTGATGTCACCTTCACCTTTTTTCACAAGCTCACTCTTCTATACTTTTGTTATTGTATTAAATGTAGAGATTTGTAGTTAGCCACTAGAGGGAGGGGAGATTAGCTATATCAATAATTGTGCATAACTGTTGACAATAAATATCAGCAGCATAGGGAGTTCATGATTTTTAATATGTTGGGTGGCATTCAGACCTGCATTGTGAGAAGGAGCAGTAAAGCACAACCTTCTTATTTCATAGCAAAGCAGGAAGCAGGGCCTTAATACCGATCAAATATGCCTGCCACCATGCACATAGAAAATGAAAAACTAATACCTAGAAGCCTGATTTTTAAAACATTAACAAATACTTATACAAAGCTGATCTATTTTGCATGCATTTTTCATAGTATTGACTATACATCCACGTCAAAATTTGTGTATAGCTTAAACAGATTTCATAGTATGGTATAAAAATGATCATGCCTCTCAATATAAAAAAAAATAAAGAGTTTAGTAATATAAATATTGTTTAGGATGCTACAATCACTGGTCAGAATAACCCAATGAAATGCTGAAAATAAGAATCAATACTCTCTAAATCATCTTATTTCATTATACCAGTTATGCAGGACACTGTATCAATATATAATTTAAGGGTCAAAGCAGTGTTACATTTTCTTAGGCAAAAAAAATTAGAAACAGTAATAGGTCGGTAACAAAGGTTATACTTTTATCTTGATTTAATAAGGAGCCCATAGATTTTGGTTTGTTATATTTAAATGTATTCGACAAAAGCAGAAAGCCATTGCTTCTCAAAGTTAAAGGCTGCTGGGATTCATGCATTATATCAATTTTATCAGCAAGGGTCAGGTAGTCTTTCCACAGCCGGCAATGACATTACATAAATAAAGAGAAATGAATACAATTAAAGCTTAAAAATAATGATAGTTTAAGTGCTACTTCTGCAAAACCTGTTGGCAAGATGATAATGTAAAATCGTTCAACAAAACTGAATCTGTATTAGCATAATGTTGCCTTGTAGAAATGCTTTGTCTTACCTTATAGGATTTGCAAACTAAACACATATTAAACAAAAGTAAATAAAGCAAAATAAAGGTTAAAAATGTTGCTCATGGGCACGTATAAATTGAAAGCAAGGGCAGCAGGCATACTTTAATGTTAAATTTTAAATCTTTTTAGCCAATAAGAATCAACGGTTTCAAACCTTGCTGTTAAGAAAAGCTGATTTTTCTTTTGCAGACTTGTGGATGAATAAAAAAAAGTTTAAAGCTGATTTGCAAGCAAAAACTAAATAAACAGAGGGAATACATATACTGGATCTATTTTACTTGTGAAAGGATTTGTATTTCTGTATATGTATATGCAGTCCTTAGATTTACACAGCTCTGCAACACAATCCTATCTAAAAGGAAAGAGGACCTTGTCTTTCACCTGATCTATCCCAGAAGCTGCCTTCATTGTTACTGGCAAGGCATGTGGCATCATACTATTACATCATTCTTGGCACCCTCTTTGATAATATTAGTTTACTTTCTGGGTCCCCAGCTGCCTACTTTTACAATCTTTTGCTGCACTCTTCAAATCTACCAGTTACTCCTGATTCTTCGTAATTCCCCTAAGTTTGTCCCATCTCTTTGAACACCACTTGGTTCCCCCTACTAACGGAAGACCAGGCAACAACTACTGCACTGCAACAACAGGAAACACACACTAATACACAGCTACTGCAATCCCATCCACATTGGCTGTGGTGTGGAAATTACAGAAAGCTGGAATAAATGTACACTGGGTGGAAATTCAGATTTTAGGTTTTTGATGGGCTTAGCAAGGTACTCATTTATTTACTAATTATTTCACTGTTTGGAGTTGCTTTTTAAAAGTTCACCACTAAAAATGGAAAATTAGCCCTTTACAAGCATAAAGGATGCACAACCTACCTACTTAGGGATTCAGTTTCATATCTAGGCGTTACAATAGAGCACTATTAGACCCCAGTCCCTGTTGCTGGTAATCTGGTAATATATGCTTCTTTTTTCGTACCTGTTTCTAATGCGGAAAAAGCATTCTGAAACACATCCACTGTAGGCTCCTTTTCAAGAAAATAATGCAAATGTAATTTTGGGATATGTCTTGTTTATAATGACACTTTAATTATGCTACTTGTAAAATGTATGCTGAGTGTATTTACAAATAAAAGTATTTGATAATTTCTGTGTGCCACTTAAGAAAGAAAGTTAACAAAAATAAAAAAATTATATATGGATGATGAAAAATAGGAACATTTGCATTAACAAATTAAAATGTTTTCACCTCTATGGTTGCTGGAACTGACATTATGTACAGATCAAAGAATATTCCTTTGATCTGCGTTTTTTAGAACTTATCAATATACACTGTAACAGTAGTATTGTTGCAGTTGATCTATGATTAAAGCCTGCAGACACTGTTTGCAGGTTTAATTCACACAGGTGCCACTGTCTGCACTTCTGAGACATTAGAATGGGAATGATTGTTAGACTTCCAGCAGGTCCTGGCAATTTTTCTGCGCAGAGTCGGGGGTGAATGTAGGTATAATGGTATTGCTGGGAATTGTAGTTCTCTATAGCTGTTGGTAGTCATTATTGCTGGGATTTATAGTCCGCTATAGCTGATGGTATTCTGCATTGTTGTGCTTGGAATGGTAGTTCTCTATAGCCAATGCCATTCTGCAATGCTGTACAATGTATTTCTGAGTTAGTGGCAGAACTACCAGGGTCGCAGCAGTCATGCACACACACAGCCCTGACGTGGCATCCCTCCACTACCAGTGTGCTTTACATTTCCTAAACCAATAAATACATTCACACTACTGTTACATGAATGGCAAAAGTGGCAGACAGGGGTGGGGAGAAGGCGGGGAAGAGGGAGAGCGAGAGGGAGGCCAAGTTGCTGCACCATGGGCCTCTGGGTTGTACTTGCCCCCTGGGCTAAAAGTTGCCAGTCAGCCCCTGGCTATACACCAGCGGTTTTTCAGGGGTTGGGCTTGGTCCCTTAGTTCCAGTGAAGGGAACTCTTAAGGCATCAGCATACCAAGACATTTTGGACAATTTCATGCTCCCAACTATGTAGGAACAGTTTGGGGATGGCCCCTTCCTGTTCCAACAAGACTGCGCACCAGTGCACAGAGCAAGGTCCATAAAGACATGGATGAGTGAGTTTGGGGTGGAGGAACTTGACTGGCCTGCACAGAGTCCTAACCTCAGCCCGATAGAACATCTTTGGTATGAATTAGAGCGGAGACTGCGAGCCAGGCCTTCTCGTCCAACATCAGTATTTGACCTCACAAATGTGATTCTGGAAGAATGGTCAAACATTCCCATAGACACACTCCTAAACCTTGTGGACGCCTTCCCAGAAGAGTTGAAGCTGTTATAGGGGCAAAGGGTGGGCCAACTCAATATTGAACCCTACGGACTAAGACTGGGATGCCATTAAAGTTCATGTGCGTGTAAAGTGTATGTGCTATACACCAGCAGTTCTGGATGCACAGATGCTAAAGGGGGCAAAAATTATTGATCTGCATGACTCTGTCAACTTGAGGTGAGGGTGTGTAAAAACCTTCTGTTGCAAAAAGGTAAAGCTGTATCTTACAGTACTTTAGAGGTGGGCTTTTTGATTCCTTTTGTACTGCTTCACTAAGGCCTAATTGGATTCAATGTTTCCTTGGACTCATATGACGATCTATATGAAAATGATCATTTAGAGGCTGGACTGTGAACACATGTCCAACATTGATCTAATATCTATGGCCATCTCAACCTAACTGAGCTAGAAATGTATTTTACAACAGGTTCAATGTTTTTGAAAAAGATATTAAATGCTCACCTCTTTCACTGCCAATTCTGTCAGTCACCGGCACATTGCAGAGAAACCACTGTTTGATTAATCTTCTGAATGCATCACTTCTAGAAGTGCCAGATTCCTGGTCCTGCTCAATACACTGTGGTTCCTTCCGCCAGCCCCTATGTCACTATAGGACACAGGAAGAGCCCCTTTGATCAGCGGGGGATTCACAAATTCTCCACACAGCAGTTTCCCTGCAACACAGCAGCTATCAGTGGCAAAGGCAGCAAAAGAGATGAGCATGAAATATCTTATTTGCAGAGAGCATGTTTTTTTAGGGGCTTGTTTATAAATCAGTGAATGTGACATTTACCAAACAATTACTGTAGGTGAGTCAATGCCTGCAATTTAAAACACATGCGCCAGGAAGATTCATGAGAATTCAATGACTGAATTCACATTCACTGCTTTACAAATATGCCCCTTAGACTCTTTGCTTAAGGAATAACTTTAAATGTGCAGCTTTCATTAAAAAAAAAATACCAAGTGATGGAATATCTTAATCAGGCACTTCCTTAAGGGTGACAACTGTCTTCTACTCCTACATTGTCACCCTGTCACACTACAAGAGGCTGCGCCAACATATATTGTTCAGGCATGGTCCACCATAGTTCAATGGAATAAAAGTGAAAATGGTATTTCATGAAAAAATAATATCAGCCGTTTTTACTCATACACATCACTTTACCAATCTAAATCTAATTTAGCTATGGTTTAGATGCAAATCTTGTTGGTGTCATAGTTTAAAGTTTTCTTACCTCCATCCATAGACTATAATGTAAAGGAATGAGTGACTGCATTGGACAATGATTTACTGCGAGTTTCTCCAAAACAATGGAGAAATTGAAGTGATTAAAAATGTGCTCTTCTCTATCTCACACAGATGATGTGAACAGCAAAGCATGAAAAAGATTTAGAGAGTGGTGTGCAATGTTTAAAACAATGCACATTTGGCTGGAAGTGAATGTTGAGCGTAGATATAAGTATTAAACAGGCTGAAAAGAACACAAGGTACTGCAGAAGAATTTCTATATTCTGTATTAAGATTCACATTATGTGTACCTTGTTGACAAAATTCAATTTAAATTCTAAAAAGCCTTGCCCCTGCAGACATTGACAATGATATGATAGAGCTAATTAAAGCATGCCTGGTGTTAACAGTTTCATTAGAGGAGATAATATTGTAGGAGAAAAATAAGAAATCATTATGATGAATGTCTCAACATTACATTACATGTTAATGAAGTGTAAATGATCTAATTATTTTTTAAAGAAAACAGATTCGATTAAACTGTCAGAATTAAATTGGAAAGGACAGCTTATTGTACTTTTTATGTACAGACAAGTTAGCATTAATTAGGCACAATGTACAGGAACAAATGAGGCACAACCCTCATTGAACAATCATGCATCTGTTGCTCAAGGCAGGTTCCATGAAAAACTGTATTAAGGAAATTTTCTGCGCAGATTTAATACAGATATATTTCAGCAAGGAAGAAGTGAATGAAAAATTCAATACCATCTCTGCCCACTTAAAATCTGCACAAAAAAAAATGAACACTTCGTATATAGACAAGGCTTTAATGAATTTGCTGGATCATAACTTCTGTTTTATATTCATTGCAAGAACAATTGTGCCTTTTGTAGGACCAAAGTTAACAATTCAAAGTTTTATATATGTACTTCGAATTATGACCTTTTCACCCGTTCTTATTCTTAATATGGGAGGTGCGTATTTAAAATATTGCTATATTACAAAATTACTAAATAAAGCATGTATATTCTTTGGTTGAGAAGTTTGTTGCTGCATGTGCTTTGCATATATCATTTACATTTAATGGTAACACTACATTTCACTTCATCCATCTATTTAATGAAAAAAAGTAATCTTTGTTAGGCTCAGTATGCAGCAACAATCTCTCCCCCTATTTTGCCTCCACACTTATACTTGTGCTACAGGATATCTCCTCTACCATCTCAACTACTGCCTGTGGCATACCCCTTTCTTTCTCTATCAGTGTGCAGCATTGCTTAGGAAGAAGTGGAGAATATGTCATCTGAAAATCATGGATCTCCCATGTCCTGGAGAACACATGGTTGTAACCTGGAAACCTCTAGTTCAGTTATTAACCCTTTCCAAAGAATAGATGTTTTGTCTTTTCATGCATAGCACATAGCAGTAGTTGTATTAGCTGTCACAATCACTACAGAGTAGGAGCCCAGCTATAGGTAAAAATAAAGCACATCCATTTTATTAATCCCTTTAATTAGTTTTATGTATGATCAATGTTGTGCCATGTAAAAAGGCACATAGAAACTTTCAAGCTGTGTGCAAAAGGCCTTTAATTCCGCGCCCCTTTCCACTGCCAATGCACTTTGCAAAAAATAGATAACCGATCTAAAGATTTGTTTTGACTCCTTGAGAAAATAGTACTCAAAACCCAAGAAAACTCAAAATTAGATGCAGAAAGTGTTAATTAAACCTAGGATCTTACTTCTGTCAGACTACTGTTGACATCTGCTTGGCCTTGTTTTTTACAGGAACCCTTTCAGGTGACAGGGTAATTGCCAAGGTTGGGTAAGTAAACTGCAAAAAGAAATGCCATTCTACTGTCACTCAAATCCTATTTTGTTAAAATCTATCTACATGCATCTGTAAGACTGCCTTTAAAGTCTGCCATAGATAGGCATCTGAACGTTCAGCACTTGCCTAAACATGAAATCAGGCAATGATATATCATCTACACCATGACAGGCCATCTCCTAGCGATTTTCTAGATAGCCAGTGACATAAGTAGGTAATAATGTAATTGCAATCAAATAATTAGGGAGCAGAAATCAGTAACTTCCTGTCCCTCAACTCAGCCCATAGAAAAATCTATTCAAAAGAAGCATAAGGATTTTTTTTTTAAAGTCAACCGGTCA
>NW_017306373.1:1235953-1239261 GCF_000935625.1 Nanorana parkeri
TTGTGTGCATTGTACATGTGTGTTTGTGTGCGGGGGCTATCTTGCTTTAGTCCCCTATTTTTTTTTGGTCAGGAATGTTGAACAATATACTATCAAGCATGTTATTTTAAGCAGTCGCCAAGAATTATATATTAATTTTCAGACCATTAGGACCATGCCAACCACCCATATTGTAGTTTCCTATGTGTGAGCTTGGCAAACTATGCAGGCATTCTCATTTGCAGAAATGTTTTTTTAGACCAATTCACGTGGCCTACATCTTTCTTACAATTTTTTTATCAACCCAACATCTCATACAGATATAAAGTACAGCAGGGAAATGTTTTTTTATTCCATAACGTTTGGAAAAGCAAACATATTAAAGCTTCTGGTGACATATAAATTCACCCTACAAAACCTTTGAAATTATCTCAAGTGGGTAAGTTTTGGTAACACCATTGAGTGAGATAGCTACTAGAAAAACAAAACTGGCATTCATCTTGTCAGCAGTGAAATGTCCATTTTACATCAATGGAGTTGTGCTCAGCGTTTTCAAAATGAATTGGGTGAAAAAATAGAGAAAAAAGTTTTTGGGAAACATGGAAGTCTGCTTGATCCTCCGAGCATGACTCTTTTTAAAAACAGATGACTTCCATTTCCTAGATCACATTTCCAGCCCATACAAATATCTAGCCAAGGGAATCCAAGACCTCAGACCTAGCTAGAAGACCATAAAAGAACAGCAGTTTGGATTCCGATTGGAGTCAGAGAATTGGGAACAAATCTGGTCTATGATGGCATAGTGTTCAGTCAATTCAGTAGATCTAATAAAACACAACAGATCCTAACAGATTTTGACAGAAGCCTTCTTCCTATATCCAGATGTCCCCTCATTTCAAACCTCCCTTAACTTATAATCTTCCTTCTTTTTTCTTCCGTAAGTTCCATTGTTGCCCCTTTTCTTCTTTCCTCATGAATCTTGGCCATTCCATTAACTCAACAACATAACCAAGGTCAAATTTCTGTCAAAGTAATCTTACTCTTCACAGTGTAGACAATTTACTGTTTTGTAAAGAAATAATTAATTTACTAAAGGCAAATAGACTGTTCACTTTGCAAGGGAATTTGCACTTTGCATGGAAAATTTCCCATTAGCTTAGTGAATGAGGTGAAGCTCTGCTGACTTCTATTACCCAATCATGTGCAAAAATACAGTTTTTTTATTTCTTTGCATGTGACTGGGTATTCTTTCAAAAGTGAAATTCGGGCACATTCACCAAACTAAGGGAAAATTCCCCTGCAAAGAGCAAATTCTCTTGCAAAGTGATCAGCCTATTTGCTTTAGTAAAAAAAAAAAAAAACACCTTGCGGTAGGCCACATTTAAAAAAGGACATGCAGAATGCAGCTTTTTATCCCAAAAACACACATTAAAGTATATATCTTTTACATAATAAATGAAGAAATATTGTACAGACTCCACAGCACTTTGGTAGGCCACATTTTATACAGGGGAGACACTGGTCAGCTCCAAATCCAAATCCCAAAATCTTCATTAAAGTATATTTGTTTGACCAAAGAAATCCAGCAAAATATTGTACTGGCTTCATGCACAGTATGTAAGCACTTTTACTAGGCCACAGTTTTACAACAGTGAGCGATCAGATTGTAATAAAAAAATCAGACCGAGACAGTAATCACAATGATTTTTGATTGCTGGACCACTGGAATAGGCTACAAGACATGACATAATTTACCTTGCAGCAAATACTGTAAATTTGAAGCTACAGCCCAGCTGCAGAAACACCATGTGTGGCACCTTTAGAGTGCCTGATCACCAGAATGGGCGTGGAAACTTTGAAGCGCAATGCAGGATTGACACTGCAGAAAAAATTACAAATTTGCCACTGAGGCTGTTGTTCCCCCAAAAGAACACTGGAATGGGTTAGCAGAGGCAGCTCAAGATAGCAGCAACAGTAGATAGCAGTATAAGGTAATCGGTGACAGGCGAGCAGCAGTGGCATCAGATGGTAATGGTGGAAGGCCAGTGATGGTGGCAGGAGATGGTAATAGTGGCAGGCCAGCAGTGGTGGGAGGAGATGGTAATGGTGGCAGGAGCTGGTAATGGTTCCAGGTCAGCAGCTGTGGAAGAATCTGGTAATAGTGGCAGACCAGCAGCAGTGCCAGGAGCTGGTGATGGTGGAAGGCTAACAGCAGTGTAAGCAGCTGGTAATATTGGAAGAAGATGATAATGGTGGCATGCCAGTAATGGCTCCAGGGGATGGTAATGGTCTAAGGTATAATAATTTTTATGGAGACAGATTCCAAACAAAATATAGCTGTTAGCATGAGCTACAGGGGTTTTGTAATGCTTGTTCAATACTAGTTAATTTTTAAAAAGTAAAACAGTCAACTGTGTCAGGGGACAAGCTTACTCATGTCTTAGTCACAAAACCACTCACTGCACTGGAAGCCCTCTCTGACAGCACACTGGCCGCAGGGCAAACCAACAGCTCCATTGGATACTGTGCAAGCCCCAGACAGTAGTCCAGCCTGTACACCCAAATGTGCATGGGGTTGTTGGTTCAGTGGTTGTTCTCTTCCACCTTTGACCCCAGTTAATCAGAGATCATATGGTTTAGGCGCTGCCTGTGCCTGCTGCCAGCAGCCAGGACTAGCTGATATATTCTGAAAAATGACTTTTTCTGGAATCAAAAAGGTTGTGAACCAGTCCCTTTACTAAATGGCCTGAATCCTGGGGTCCTTGTGCAGGTACTGCAAAATAAATAAGTCTATTTGCTACAAACTTCCTGCAGCAGGGGACCCGGAATCCTCGGTGCCCCATGTCTTCCTGCTCCTCAGTCCTGGCAACCCAATCCTCTTACTCCTTCTCTGCCTGCACAAAATGGCTTGGGGTCAACCACTCTGCCTGCCCCTGAAAAGATGACAGATTCTCAGTGTAGCACTTGCCCTCCATGCATACCAGCTCCAAAAAAGCGTGGTAGAATTTGGCCTGGGATGTTTTGTATTTTTTTTGGCCACTAAGGAGGGAGTCACGGGATGAGGCCATTGAGGAAAAGAGGATAGAAGTGACTGAGCTGTCATCATCAACAATATGCAGGATATGTGTTTGTAACATTAGTTCCAGTGGTGTGCTCTGTCCTGCCTCTTTCCTAACCACCAGCAAAGTTACCAAGTGCACCATGAAGAGATGTAACATCTCTGCTTATGCTTGCAGACCTTGTGGTTCACTGACATGGAGACATTAGCTTCCACATGCTGGTGGGGCAAGGATGGCCTTTAGGGCAAACAAAATTTTGTCTGGAAATCT
>NW_017306373.1:1239279-1249710 GCF_000935625.1 Nanorana parkeri
AGGAGGAGTGTGGACCTTTTGCTGCTGACCTGTATAATTCATGTGTTGCTCACACTGAGATATGTGGTGAAGAATCATGTGTTTCCTAATGTTTGTGTAACCCAAATTGTTGGTATGCTTACCACACTTGATACGCTGCAGACAGTGGCTGCAAACCACTAGAGTAATGTTGGCAGCAGATGTGTTTAGAAAGGCCCAGACTGCTGAGCTATGTTCAGAGGCGGCTCTATAATTAGGCAAATTAGGCGGTCGCCTTAGGCCTCGCGCTCCCGAGGGCCTTGCGGCCGCCTAGTTTGCCTGTCAGAACGGCACATCAACTATGTTGAGACGCCCATGTAAAATCTCTGCCACCTTATCATCTTCACCCTCCTCATCACTTGAGCCCAGTTAGAACTGAACAGCAGCTGCAGGAACATCATGACAACTGCTTCTCCCTGCTTGTTGTTCCCTTCCACTAGGCTCCTGGCCCTCCCTTCTTCCACATCCAATAACAAGAAGTCTTGAGCATCCTCCTTCATCACGTTATTGATGGTCTGCTGAAAAAATTTAACTGACTCCTCCATGCCAGTTTGAAGAGCAATTGTGGGATTAACTGTTGAGGAGAAGGAAACAGAGGCACATTTGCAGGTGCTGATGAAAATGGGCTTCTCTGTGCCTGGGAGGAAGGGGATGAAGAAGGCTTGGTAATCCACTCCACCACATCTGGCTTTATAGCATGCACACTGCCAGAAAGAAAAGGCAGATATGTTCTGACTCTGAAAGGTGCATCCCAGCCATGCTTTGACCTGCTAACCCACTACTACCTTTGCTTCTACCTTCAGGCCTCTCAGACATAATAAATACATAGGATAACTTTATTAGCAGCAATAGCAGCAATGGCAATAGGGGGATTGAAGATGTGATGTTTTGGTGCACATAACAATTTGGTGATTTTCTGCACTAAACTGTACTGCGTTAATTTGAGGGGATATGCTGCAAACAAATGGCAGCTATGTCTGTATTAGGAACAAGTTTATGACGTTGACCCCGAGGCCCTAGCAAAATTATATTTAAATAAAATATACCATGAAATTGAAAAGTCAAAGAAACAGTAAATCACCAAATAGAAAAACTGCAAGGGGGCAGGATATAGACAGGAACTAAAGTTGTTGCTGACACCCAAAACACTGCAACTGTATCTCCCTGCAAACAACAATCTATCAAGCTGTCCCTATCTACTCCAAGTCTCCACATGCAATGTAAAAAGGCTGTTAGGAACCCTGACTTTATAGGGAGAGGGCTGGCACATAAAACAACCCTTATTATTGACCTTTCTAAGTCACCTGACCATAGTTCAAAGACAAGGAAGCGCATGATTGGTAATCAGTTGCTGTAGCGGTGAAGGGTTACATTAGTTTGCCTTTTTTCCCGAACTGCAAATGACTGGAGTTTGGCTCAAACTCATGGTTGACCCAAAACTTATCCCTACCAATAAATAGTTGTGAGTCCTGCCTCTGAGAACTTTTGTAAAGCCAAACTTACTGATGTTCAGGCCGTCAGTGTCAGAGACTAATTTAGGTCAGGCACGGAATTCTTAAAAGAGTACCTGAACAGTGAAAACTGTGCTCTCTATTACTGATTTACCATACCTTGTTCTACACTGTGCCTCTGTGTGGTGGTAGCCATCTTGGTAGAACCGTTGCTTTGCTTCCATGTTAGAGCTGCCCCACTGATGACTGTTGGGGTAATAATCAAAAAAGCAGCAGGAGTGGTGCAGAAAGCACAAATCTACAAAATGAATATAGCATGTAGATCCTTATACAGGTTCTCTCCAGCAAGGTTTGCCCAGAGCAGCAAAGTAGTAACATCACCAGATTTCACTTCCCAGACTAGCATTCAGAGGCAAAGTGCCTATGATGATCTCACACTGCAGATATACAACGATTAGACCCAAGGGTAGACATAGGAAGTGCATTGCTGTTTTTCAGGACAAATTCAAGACAAAAGGTAAATCTTTTAGGGTACTGCTTAGGCACAATTAACATTTATAGATGTTCTGTTAAAAAAAAAAAAAAACTAAAAACAAATGTCACTTTTTTTTTTAGTTGAGGTCCACTTTGATGGGATAGTCCTCCAAAAAAAATATATTTTGTGGGTAGGGGGACAATGGTAGGTTTAATATACCACTGGTTCTTCTAACTTTGTTCATAGAGACATTGGTAATGGTGAGGCCATAGGACCAGAGAAAATAAATTGCTTCTGGTCATAAACCTGTTTGAGTAACTTGAGACACAGAACAGAGAGTAAAAAATAAGAAAGAAATGTAATATGCGTAACTTAAAGTACAGTTTAGCTAATTAATATGCTAATCAGGCCTATTTCGTGGATGTAAGCTACACAACTGAAACTTTTTGTTTATAAATTCCCATTAGCCTCCAAAACATTTTTACTGTGTCTGCATTTTCCTCACTGCTCTTTGTAATGCGAAATCTAGACTATTTGATAATCAATTTTACTTGTGCTTTTGCATACAATATAAGGTGGAGGTTAATAAGATTCTGTGGAAAATTGCTTATGAAGCAATGCACAGTTTGATTTGTGTATCTTATTACTTATTAGGCTAACACACTTGCTAATAGAATGCCAACATCTATTAGATGTATAATGTATCAAAATTTCTGTAGCTGCAACAGAGCCCAGTATTCTTTTAGAGAGATTATTAGTAAAATTGAGCATGTGATTTATGCTTTATTTTGAAACACAAGACTGATACATTATGTTTATATTATTTCTTTATCTGCAAATTAATTAACCTATTTAGATAGCAGTTAATCACATGAAATGTTGATATTATTTAATTTGAGGTATAATTACTCATTTTAAATAGTAGCAGCAGTGCTGCTGTTTTGAAAGTCATTTAATGAGCACAGTCAACTGAATCATATAATAATACAGCTTAGACACCGTTTTCTCAGTGGTATATAGTTTTTCTTTTTATATCCATTCATAAGTCAGTGTATTATTATCTAGGTTCAACATCATACATGTTCCATGCTTGCAAGTTAATATAATAGTAAAAGAAAGGTAGATATCTTTACAGGTGATACTGCTGCAAGAATGCTAGACATGTAGTTTACCATTACCTCCTGGACTCCAGGTCAACTTTCCATTTTTCTGGTCACTGGCTGTTTTGATTTCATTGCAGACCTGAGCTCTAAATCATTAATGGATAGAAATTGGCAGAGGACCTGTCAGAAGACTACCATTTCTCCAATGTGCCTTGTAGTATGAAAAGTCTACCTGAAACATAAATATGTTCTGAATTTAAAATTTGTTTCCTGTGAAATTGAAGTACAGAGAGGTGAATTTTTATACAAATGATGCATAGCTGATAAATCTAGTTGTTCCTTGTTGAAGATTTCTCCATTTGGGTACACACTAGTTATATGCTGTATGTTTATGCATTCAACACATGGTATCATGAGGTAAAAATTTGATCCTTGGGATATCTCTCCCTTGTTTCCAGCCCATCTCCCTTGATGACACGATCATTTATTCTCTGAGGGCAAATCTCCCTAACGATCCCTGCAGTTCCCCCTCCAGATACCAAGTAGAGTATCTAAAGGGGCGAACCACTTCCATTAATTCCGCATCCTGTAGATGATAGAGGAGAAAGGGACTCCAGCGATTGAAAAATTTGTTTGAGTATTGGTCCATGTCCACGATGGACTCTAGGCGTTCTTGCCACATTAAGGTGGTGACCAATTCCACAAATAGTGTCAAGGGAGGTGGGCTAGGATTCAACCAAAATGTCATCAGTAGTCTTCTGGCTAGTAAGAGACACGTAAACAGCCACATCTTGTTACTCGTCTTAAGGGCGGGAGGCGATTCCCAGTAGCGAAATAAGCACAGCCAAGGTTCCTGTGGTATTGGTGTCCCCATGATGTTAGTCAGTAGGGCGATAATCTGCGTCCAATAGGCAGATACACCTGTACAATGCCATAGGCAGTGGGTCAGATCAGCACCGGGGAAGTCACATTTTGGGCATGCTCGTAAGTAAGGGGCCGGAGCCTTGATTTTAAGAAAGAAGTCAAAGCCATAGCATGCTTTATGCAGGATGCGAAACTGTGTCTCCCTCCAGAGCTCATTTGTGGTGCAACATCTGACATTCTGATATCCTTGGAGCATTTTCTCATAGAAGTCATCTACCGGGAATGTTTTATGCCATTTCGTTACCGAGGACTTTGTTGGATGTAAGAGGAAAGCGGTATTGAGACGGGGATAGATCATAGAAATGGAGTAGTTATTAGATAGAATGAGGGAGTCTAAAATATTGGTCTTTAGGATGCTAGAGTGGTTTCGTGTTTCACTCTTCCAGTAGTGCGTAAAAAACTCTATATTAAATGCTTGTATATCAGTTCTAGAATTTTCCTACATATGTCAAAGTATTTTTCCTTACACTGGTTTGGTGTGGGGAGATATTATAAATATTTTTTAATTTCTAAGTATACAACAAGATTTTATGCCTCAAAAAGTTCTCATTTGAACTAATTATCCAAAACACACTCCAACAAACAATGTAGTGCTGGTTTCTTGGGAAGCCACTATATATATACACAGTGGGGAAAAAAAGCTGTGACTAGTCTATGTATTAAATGTTTGTGTTGCACATGATATGGTGATAGACAGCTCCTGTAATGACTTATTTCTGATTGTTAGTGACAACGCTGCAGAGTCTAGTGAAATCAATTTCCTTACAGAAAAACAAGATGAATCATACCATTTAACCCTGGCTCTTCATTTGCCTTCATTTATGATTCCATCTGTATTGCCCTCTATTTCTTCTATGTGCTCTAACACAAAGATCCAAAGTTCGTCAGTTCTTCCTTTGTGTTCTAACATCATATGACGTGCTATGACTGACATGAAGTTCCACAAACCCACATCTTATAAATGTCCTTAAATTCTGTCCTTTAAGATTTTTTTCACCTTCCCTACAAAGTGCATATTACACATTTGCATAGTAATAAATACACAGCTTGTTTTTGTCCAGGCCAGTTTTAACATATTTGCAATGTGTACAGTTTGGGCATTTTAAGCAAAGGTTCCTTTTTATTTTCCACAGGTGGACTTTTTATAAGTATTGTTGTCACTTACCAATAACTTATCTTTGAAGGATTTGGCTCTTTTATATATAATTTGTGGTCTCTCTGTGATTAATTTGTTAAATTGTGGACCTTCCTGCAATAACTCCCAATGTGTTTACACGAATCAACTGATGTTGGTTATAAAATGCAGTAAATTAATCTGGCATTTTCATCATTGCTTATTTTTTTTTCTTTGAAGAGGGTAGCTGTTCACAACATTTAGTTTTCTGTATGCCTTGCATTGTATCCTATCTTTATATCCCCATTTGTTGACTCTCAACTTCTTTGCCTTTTTTCCCCTCATCGTGTATACAATTTCTGTGTATTCTCAGGTATTGTCTTTGAGGTATGCTTATTAAGAGGGCTTTAGAATGGCCACTATCTATGTCAACCTTACATATTTTTACATCCAAAAAAAGAAAGTTTCTTATCAATTGCCACAAATGTAATTTTTTAATTGCAATCATTAGTTTTCTAAACTGTAATAAATTCTTTGAGTAAATTAAGTTACCCTGTCCAAAAGATCAAGACATCACATATGTACCTCTGCAATGATAATAAATTGCACAGGTACATAGAGAGGTCATTCCTGGACCAGATGCCTCACTCCCACTCCCCCAGATACAGGTTGGCAAAAGAAAATATAGTGTTTAGTAGATTGTAATCACATTTATACAGGATATATGAAAACAATTTAAAATAAGAGACAATGCAAACTTAATTTACCTTTACAGTCGTAAATGGTAAGGGGGAGGTGGAGATGTACAGTAAATCTGTTAAAAACCTGGGCAATTCACACTTAATGATAAAAAATGCATGAGCAGAGGGTACTTTTAGTTACAACCAATGTCAATAGCATCCATAAATCCAGATACATAGGGGGTGATTTACTAAAGACAAATAAGCTGTTCACTTTGCAACGTAATTTGCATTTTCAGGGAAAGTTTACCCTTTAGTAAATGAGGTGAAGTTCTGCTGCCTTTCATCATCCAATCTGAAAGGCAGCAGGGAAGGTTCCGTAATAGGAAGCCAGCCACAAAAGCCTCTGCTTCAACCTATCTTTTCTGTTTACCATGTCTGCACCAAGCAACAATTCTGCCCAGATGTGTGGATAGATAATATTGGGAGATATCTGGGACTGCTATGCCACTACAGGACAGAATTTTAAGCCTAGCTGGTTTCCCAGTCCAGATGAACTTCAGAAATAGGGAATTAATCTTTGCAAAGAAGGGAGAGGGAGAGGGGATGCGGATCCGTTGTGTGTGGTCATTTTAATAATATTGCAGCGGAAAATGTACCACATTCCCAACATTTTAGGTCCGACTGACGTTTTTTCAAAAGAGGAGCAAAATTCAATGCATATACCTGAGAAATATCAGGAAGATATGTTCGGCTAAATCGGCTAAAATCAGCCGTACATCGGCTGCCTTCAGCTGAGCCGAAGTGCAGAAGGAGTTCGACTCAGTCGATCCAACATCTGGATCGGCTGAGACGAAGCTCCGGCAGCTCACTCGCTGTTTACTTCAGTCTTGTACGGCTGATTTCAGGCGTAAATCAGCTAAAATCAGCTGTACATCGGCTGCCTTCAGTCAGCTGAACATGTACTGCATGTTCGGCTGAGCTGAAGTGTAGAAGGAGTTCAACTCAGCCGATCCAACATATGGATCAGTTGAGCCGAAGCTCCGGCAGCTCACTCGCTGACGTTCACCCCTATTTTCATAGGGGCCGAATGGCAGAGAGTGAATAGCTGAATACCACCGAGCGTCCGTGAGATCACGTGAGATCACGTGAGATCACGGCTGACTCTGCTCAGCTGTAATTTGCATGGAGATCAGTCTGCTTTGGCCGACCTTTCTCCACGCTTCGCTTGTCACTACAGCTCAGCCATGCCGAAGCGTATGGGTGCGGCTTGGCTGAGACGCTCGGCTGCCTTCGGCTGCTTTACGGGCTATAGTGATCCTTCGGCCGAAGCAAGCCAAAGGATCAGCTGAAGCTACAGCTGGATCCTTTTGCTCTTTAGTGAATAACCCCTAAAGTTGTGTTCATATAAAACAGCTAAACATGTGCAAGCAAAAATTGTGTTTTTTTTTAATTTCCTTGCACATTATTATATTCACACAGCTTCACCTTATTCATTAAGCTAAATATACAAAAACTTTCTAAGTATGAACTCTCTGCTCCTTAAAAAAAATCAATTTATTTTGAACGAGATACACCCAAGTGTAGAGAAAAAAAAGCATTGTTTGTTGAGTACCTTTGAGACTGGAGTTTCTATCCTTGCTCATGGTACACATCAGACAAGAAAAGTGGCTAGAAGTTTAAGAATCCATCAACTATAGGTATCACTGTTTGATCTTTCATCTTTTCTTCAATGAAAACATGTTTATTCATATTTGTTTGGGGACAAAATACATTTTGTTTAACTTTGTTGTTTAAAACTTAAAATATTTGTCCAAATACCAAAAAGAAAATGCTTAGTAAGCAGGTTTTAAAATGAATAAATAGATTCTGTGGCAACATTTTGAAAACTTACATTTTAGTTTTTTCAAAAAAAATAGAGAACCAACTGAATGCACTAATGACATTGTATAGGACCTATACAGAGCAGGAAGGACGCTGATTTCTTTGTCTTTTTTTTCCATTATAGGAATTAACATCTTCCTATGTCTCTGCTTGAGTGGCTAATTCATTGGATATGACATCAAAGCACGGAGGTCAAAATACTTTGCCCAATTTATGACATGTCAGGAGACATCTGGAGGGAAAGACGAAAGACGGCCTTTTACTGTAACTCAGTTAAACACATATTTAAATCCCTACCGAACCCTCTAGTGGTTTCTCTAATGCCCTGACAGAATAAAATATCTGGGATACAACATCTTCTTAACATGAAAGCCATGCATCTAATAAGATGATAATTTTATCTGTATTTGTAACCCCCACGAGAACTCTCTGTTTACCAAGAAGTCTATTGTGAAAGGTTTTATTTTAAATGTTTCCAAGCATAATTTGTAACATTCATTTCAGATTCTATGCTACTTCACCTAATCATTAAATATTAAAGAAAACTTTATATACAGATTAATCATGCAATCAATGGAAGGGATGTTTTTAATAAATCACCATTACTTTTTTAAAGTATAACTTTATAACAACATACATTTTTAAGCTTGACATGTTTGGTGTCTATTTACCCGACGTGACCCCGTCTTTTATATTTTACCAAAAGAGTGGGTAATATTAGTTGTTTTATAACATAATGTAAAAAAAAAAAAATTCATCATTTTCAGTAATTTCTCCTGAATATAGTAAAAAATAAAACCCCCGGTGGTTATCAAATACCACCAAAAGAAAGCTCTATCTGTCCCAAAAAATGGTATAAAATTCATTTCAGTACAGACGAACATGCAGAAGGACTTCGACTCAGATGATCCAACATCTGGATCAGCTGAGCCGAAGCTCCGGCAGCTCACTTGTTGTCGTTTGCCATTATTCTCATAGGGGACGAACAGCAGTGAGTGAATAGATGAATGCATTCCGCTTGGCTATTCTGCTCAGTACCACCTTGGTACTGAGCAGAATAGAAAATCAATGAAAGGAGTTACAAAAAAAATAGGATGAAAAAATATTTGTTAAATGTAAATAAATAGTAAAATTTAAAAATACATTTGGATAAAAAAACAAAAAACAAAACAAAAAAAAACAATTGGATGAAGATAGCAGTGACAACTGTTTCTTAATGGCTGGGGGGGGCATTTAACTTTTGTGGCTTACGGACGGTCCTTCAGCAGGCAGTTCGCCCTACTTCACGTGTCACTTCAGGCTCAGTCAAGACTTTAGTTTTTTTAGTTATGCAGCACCTACACAGATGTTAAACAAATTAAGTAAATGTGATGTATTTAAGCAATACAATGTGAACAATGTACCATTGATTAGACAGTAAACTGTGATTCGTGTTATTCCGTGAAACAAACTATTATACACCAAATGTAACTTATAACTATTAAACAAACATTGACATTTTAAAATTGAAGTTGAAAAATCAAAAGTGTGTTGTGTATTTCTTTTTTTCAAACACTGTGAATAACACTGAGGTGTTTCCAAGTGTGGAAAGTTTATAAATTCGAAAGAGTTCCGTGATAATTGTTGGGGATGTAGGCAAATGCCGTGCGTGTCCCCTCGGGGTGTGTACTCACCACAATGTAGTGGCTGTGGTAAGCAGCCTGAAGCGCTTTGAAATAAACAGATTCTCCAGAAGTTGTGGTGTCCTCGTCGTATCTCTCAACGACAAACGGTTTGTCTTCAGAGTCATACAAGAAAAGAGCCTCTCATAGCGTAGAAATTTCAAAAAGGACTTTAATCGAATCAAATAAAAGCAGAACAACGAAATCCACAAAAAATCCCCAAAAATTGTTCCGATCGGCAAATGGTATACTCTACGAAATCCTGTGTCTGGTATAGCATAAGGTTAGGCCCGCCCCTATGCCTTTCGTCTTACTGACGTCTTCAGGGGTTTAGCAGGTCTAACTCGCTATACCAGGTCTGTTCTTTAAATAGTATAGTCAATTAACTAATTATCAATAAATTGACATCCAGTATCACTCAGTCATTTAGTATGACAGGGATATACGTGTATATTGTAAACCAACCTTTAAACTCTATAAATGACGACAGGAACATACATGATAATGTTAAAAGCTAGATTCACACATATAGTGGGTCAACTATTAATGAAATAGTAAAAAAATGTTATTGTAGTGTGTCAAAAAATGTTATTTCATTAATAGTCAACCCACTATTATCCACTATTATCCACTATTATACACCAAATGTAACTTGTAACTATTAAACAAACATTGACATTTTAAAATTGAAGTTGAAAAATCAAAAGTGTGTTGTGTATTTCTTTTTTTCAAACACCGTGAATAACACTGACGTGTTTCCAAGTGTGGAAAGTTTATAAATTCGAAAGAGTTCCGTGATAATTGTTGGGGATGTAGGCAAATGCCGTGCGTGTCCCCTCGGGGTTATGTATTTGCCACTTTACAGGCAGGTTAAGGGGACCCCCAGGCACGTTATTTAAATATTTTTTTTCTTTTTATTGTTACCCTTTAACCAGTTGACATCCGCGGTGTTAAACCCCCTTCCCATCCAGGCCATTTTTCAGTATTCAGCGCTGCGGTACTTTGACTGACATTTATTCCGTCATGCAGCGCTGTACTGAAATTAATTTTATACCCTTTTTTGGGGACAGATAGAGCTTTCTTTTGGTGGTATTTATTCACCACTGGGGGTTTTATTTTTT
>NW_017306373.1:1251063-1254921 GCF_000935625.1 Nanorana parkeri
CTCCTTCTGCACTTCGGATCAGCCGAACATGCTGAGCATGTTCGGCTGTTTCGAAGCCACACGAAGCAAGCCGATGTACGGCTGATTTCAGCCGATATACGGCTGAAATAAGCCGTACCAGCCTGAAGGGAATAGCCGAACAGGGTTCGGCTCACTTAACTTCTGATCGGTCATTCACTCGGCTGCCCTCGGCAGCTTTGTGAATAGACCTCTTAGACATTTGTTTCTCATAATGTGTCAATTTTCTCAAAAATGTTAGTGAAAGGAAAACTCTCCTTATACTGCATTACCAGGTGTGTTTCAGGGTAACCAGATTACAGATAAAATAGTTTTGGGGGACTGGTGCAGAAGAGCAATGTCTGCATGACAGACTTAACTACTCAGTCGAACATGCAGAAGGACTTCGACTCAGATGATCCAACATCTGGATCAGCTGAGCCGAAGCTCCGGCAGCTCACTTGTTGTCGTTTGCCATTATTCTCATAGGGGACGAACAGCAGCGAGTGAATAGATGAATGCATTCCGCTTGGCTATTCTGCTCAGTACCACCTTGGTACTGAGCAGAATAGAAAATCAATGAAAGGAGTTACAAAAAAAATAGGATGAAAAAATATTTGTTAAATGTAAATAAATAGTAAAATTTAAAAATACATTTGGATAAAAAAACAAAAAACAAAACAAAAAAAAACAATGTTTCTTAATGGCTGGGACCTGCTAGAGTCTTCTAGCAGGTCCTGGCCAATTAATAACAACTGGGCGTTGTTATTGTTTAATATTGTTTAATAACAGATCAGCGTCCCCAGGTCATTACAACTGGGTGGAGCCAGCTGTGAGATCACGGCTGGCTCTGCACAAGTTTAACTTTTGTGGCTTACGGACGGTCCTTCAGCAGGCAGTTCGCCCTACTTCACGTGTCACTTCAGGCTCAGTCAAGACTTTAGTTTTTTTAGTTATGCAGCACCTACACAGATGTTAAACAAATTAAGTAAATGTGATGTATTTAAGCAATACAATGTGAACAATGTACCATTGATTAGACAGTAAACTGTGATTCGTGTTATTCCGTGAAACAAACTATTATACACCAAATGTAACTTATAACTATTAAACAAACATTGACATTTTAAAATTGAAGTTGAAAAATCAAAAGTGTGTTGTGTATTTCTTTTTTTCAAACACTGTGAATAACACTGAGGTGTTTCCAAGTGTGGAAAGTTTATAAATTCGAAAGAGTTCCGTGATAATTGTTGGGGATGTAGGCAAATGCCGTGCGTGTCCCCTCGGGGTGTGTACTCACCACAATGTAGTGGCTGTGGTAAGCAGCCTGAAGCGCTTTGAAATAAACAGATTCTCCAGAAGTTGTGGTGTCCTCGTCGTATCTCTCAACGACAAACGGTTTGTCTTCAGAGTCATACAAGAAAAGAGCCTCTCATAGCGTAGAAATTTCAAAAAGGACTTTAATCGAATCAAATAAAAGCAGAACAACGAAATCCACAAAAAATCCCCAAAAATTGTTCCGATCGGCAAATGGTATACTCTACGAAATCCTGTGTCTGGTATAGCATAAGGTTAGGCCCGCCCCTATGCCTTTCGTCTTACTGACGTCTTCAGGGGTTTAGCAGGTCTAACTCGCTATACCAGGTCTGTTCTTTAAATAGTATAGTCAATTAACTAATTATCAATAAATTGACATCCAGTATCACTCAGTCAATAACTAAACCCAAGTACAAAAATCTGATATAGTGCAACTTACCGTTCCTTAAGGTGCCCATACACTGGCCGAATTTCAGCCGTTTTTAATGTACCGCACTGTTTTTAATTTGCACTGTTTGGGGCTGTCCTCGATCAGCTGTGCGAACAAGCTGGCTGGAAAATGTTCATACGATCAGAGTCGGCAGCCAATGAGTATACAATGCAAACAGCTGCAATTCCTCGATCGACACGATGTTTGAGTTGATTGAGGAATCGCATTAATTTTTTTCTTGCAGCCTGTGGGTTGAACGAAAATATTGGTGTATGTCCAGCTTTAGATGGGGTGGCACCATTAGTTTTTTTTATGTTTTTTAGGTTAGAAACATTTTCAGCAAATACAAAAAATACTTGGTTATCTTGCCAGAGATTCAGCATCCTTGTCTCTTCCTGTGAGCTGAGCTGGCAGCCAAAATCTTATCTTTCATGTTGTAAACTAATAATCCCATCAACTCCCATGTAATCAAGATGAACAGAGGCAGAATCAAGACTTTAGTTTTTTTAGTTATGCAGCACCTACACAGATGTTAAACAAATTAAGTAAATGTGATGTATTTAAGCAATACAATGTGAACAATGTACCATTGATTAGACAGTAAACTGTGATTCGTGTTATTCCGTGAAACAAACTATTATACACCAAATGTAACTTATAACTATTAAACAAACATTGACATTTTAAAATTGAAGTTGAAAAATCAAAAGTGTGTTGTGTATTTCTTTTTTTCAAACACTGTGAATAACACTGAGGTGTTTCCAAGTGTGGAAAGTTTATAAATTCGAAAGAGTTCCGTGATAATTGTTGGGGATGTAGGCAAATGCCGTGCGTGTCCCCTCGGGGTGTGTACTCACCACAATGTAGTGGCTGTGGTAAGCAGCCTGAAGCGCTTTGAAATAAACAGATTCTCCAGAAGTTGTGGTGTCCTCGTCGTATCTCTCAACGACAAACGGTTTGTCTTCAGAGTCATACAAGAAAAGAGCCTCTCATAGCGTAGAAATTTCAAAAAGGACTTTAATCGAATCAAATAAAAGCAGAACAACGAAATCCACAAAAAATCCCCAAAAATTGTTCCGATCGGCAAATGGTATACTCTACGAAATCCTGTGTCTGGTATAGCATAAGGTTAGGCCCGCCCCTATGCCTTTCGTCTTACTGACGTCTTCAGGGGTTTAGCAGGTCTAACTCGCTATACCAGGTCTGTTCTTTAAATAGTATAGTCAATTAACTAATTATCAATAAATTGACATCCAGTATCACTCAGTCATTTAGTATGACAGGGATATACGTGTATATTGTAAACCAACCTTTAAACTCTATAAATGACGACAGGAACATACATGATAATGTTAAAAGCTAGATTCACACATATAGTGGGTCAACTATTAATGAAATAGTAAAAAAATGTTATTGTAGTGTGTCAAAAAATGTTATTTCATTAATAGTCAACCCACTATTATCCACTATTATCCACTATTATACACCAAATGTAACTTGTAACTATTAAACAAACATTGACATTTTAAAATTGAAGTTGAAAAATCAAAAGTGTGTTGTGTATTTCTTTTTTTCAAACACCGTGAATAACACTGACGTGTTTCCAAGTGTGGAAAGTTTATAAATTCGAAAGAGTTCCGTGATAATTGTTGGGGATGTAGGCAAATGCCGTGCGTGTCCCCTCGGGGTTATGTATTTGCCACTTTACAGGCAGGTTAAGGGGACCCCCAGGCACGTTATTTAAATATTTTTTTTCTTTTTATTGTTACCCTTTAACCAGTTGACATCCGCGGTGTTAAACCCCCTTCCCATCCAGGCCATTTTTCAGTATTCAGCGCTGCGGTACTTTGACTGACATTTATTCCGTCATGCAACACTGTACTGAAATTAATTTTATACCCTTTTTTGGGGACAGATAGAGCTTTCTTTTGGTGGTATTTATTCACCACTGGGGATTTTATTTTTACTATATTAAGGAAAAATTACCGAAATTATTTTTAAAAAAACAGTTTCCCCTATATTAAATGATAAAACATTTATTATTACCCAATTTTTTGGTAAAATATAAAAGATGGGGTCACGTTGGGTAAAAAGACACCAAACATGTCAAGCCT
>NW_017306373.1:1255532-1268032 GCF_000935625.1 Nanorana parkeri
AGATGACTGACAGGTGAATGCGGAAGTGATGTAATACACATCACTTCTGCATTCACAGCCCGGAGGGAGACAGCAAGGAGCTGATCTCTCTCCCTCTTCCTCCTGACGCCCTCCGAGCCGGTCCCGGGCCGCAGATGGGGCAGCGGATCCCGGGATTGCAGGTGAGGTGTCAGGGGGGAAACCGGCGGCGGCCGCGTGGAGGGGGGGGGCGAAAAACGAGCTATTGAGCCGCCGATCGTCTATATGTTTAACTCCCGGTAACGGGTGTTTGCATTGGTCGGTTCTTTTCTGCCCGTGCGTGCCCGTTTTTTACAACGGGCGGACGGCAAGTGGTTAAGTGATGTCAAAATCACTGCTCCTTTAAAAACTGTATCTTTTTAACGTTTTTTTTTTTCATTGATTCATGTCCCCCAGAGCAGTACCCTTATCCCCATACACTTTTTTATGGCCAATAACTTGCATATAAGCACTCTTAAAGGGGACAGTTGTTTCTAGAAGTTCTACCCCCATTGACTTGCTTTGAGTTAAAGTTCAAATTCAAACTTTTTGGATGTTGGATGTTGAACCGAACTCGGGCCGAACCTTTTCGGCCCATCACTATTTGTAAACACTATTAGTATTTACAAGTGTGATGGCTGTGATTGGTTGACAGAGATCACAAGATACAGAGCCATTCTGATTTGCTCTGTACATCTTGACTGTGATCTGATCTGCACAATAATAGTTTAGATCACAGCCATTCACAGGTGCACTAGCCACCGGAGTGTGTCTTCTGAAGCTCTGTTTTTAAACAGCACATCAGAAATACACGTCCACCATCCCTCCATTTATTTTTACGATACAGTGGTATTGAGGAGGTTAAACTAATAGTTCCCACACACACCAAGTAGTTGAGATCAAAAGAGGAAGACATGTTTGAAAACTTTCTTACATAAATACAGTGGAGGAGTGAGCATAGCCACCCTAGGACAGGAAGTATGTTATTCACAGGAACTACTTGGTAATAATATTGGTGGAAAAAAAAGCCTCCAAAAAGACAACAAATGCAGCCTCCAAAGCTACTGGTTATTTTTTAAGTTTTGATACTCTTTAAGGCTTTAGTAATTAATTTTAAAAAATAAATCTATAAACACATTACAAAAAAAACAATGAATGAGTTTATGCATTTTAAAGTGAAAGTGTTAAATAGAATAGAGTGTTTTAGAATCCCTGTTTGTTATTTACTGCTTTTCAGGGTTCCATTTCCCCTGCAATAACAAAAGAGACAGATGCATCTCCTTATCCTTAAAATTGAACTTTTCCCTGTAAAAAAACAACTTTACATTAATAGCAACATATTATCCTATAAGTAAGCTTTATTTAAAGTTGAACTCTGAGAACCCTCCCTGACTATTCACTGAGTGGCCTTTAGTTGCCACTAAAGTTAAAAGAAAAACCCTAATGGAAATTCTCCAAATACGTGTGTCTGTTTACATTAAATTACCTCCAATCAGTCGTGTTTAGGTTCACACAAATGGAACTTTGTTCCATTTTTTTCAGATCTATATAGACTCTGAGGTAATCGGATGTACATCCATTTACATCCACCAGTCTATAGAATAACATTGCGCTTCCAATCAGATCCATCTGAAAAAATGACAGGCAGATCTGATTGGAACAGCTGTGTAAAAGGGACGTAAGAAGGGAGGGATACTCTCATAGGCTCTTTGGACCCTATGTTTGTGTCTGCAGCTGTCCGTGATGCCCTTGCTTCCCCTGCTGTGGGTGTGTCTATGTAGAATCAACCTGTTTGTCACCTGGGCTACATGTCTGCTGTTACTCCTCTTACCATGCCCAAAGGAGTTTTTCCTCCTTTAAAAATTCTTTTATCAGTTTAGCAGTCCCACTCTACTGGAGATTACTTGCTCATGTGTTTAGGTGCTAATGAATTTCCCCTGCTGGTTTATACTGAGAAGTGCAGGTAGGAGCCACACTGGTGAATAACAGGCAGCTCCTTAGGTTTGTACACTGGCCCCCTTTAGTCCATGCATACTTCTAGTGAGGGAACATGTCTATCATGACACATAATAATCAGCAAGCAAGTATTAAGGAATCCATTAGTGCCAGGTCTGCTTTTACTATTGCAAAATCAAAAGATTTTTGATTTTTTTTTTCAATTTATCCAACATTTCCAATGCTACGTTACAGCTAGCTGTCCATTAAGACATTGTATCTGTAAGGGTTGTATTATGCACATACAATATATATATATATACACTATATTACCAAAAGTATTGGGACACCCTCCAAATCATTGGATTCAGGTGTTCCATGATATTTCCTTGCTACTAAATATTCCACAGTCAACTGTTAGTGGTATTATAACAAAGTGGAAGCAACTGGGAACAACAGCAACTCAGCCATGAAGTGGTAGGCCACGTTAAATGACAGAGCGGGGTCAGCGCATGCTGAAGCGCACATTGCACAGAAGTCGCCAAACATGCCCTTTAGTAAGGGATATTTTGTTAAATGGTAATAAAGGACTGGCAGAATGCCAAGTGTTAAAAGATATTGGAAACATAGAACACTTGAGCACATAAACTTTTTTGTAAACTTAGACATTTATGAAAATACTGAATGCATAGTAGCATAGCACAAAGAGATCATATTAAAAATCTAAATATAATCCCATTGTATGTGTCCTTTAATGCTCTGTTTACTTGTTTAGCCGCTATTTTCCTTTTATTCAAACATTCTTTTTACCTTTTTTTTTTAGACTGCAATAATTTGCTGTTCATGCTGTTCTAGAACTGTTCCAAGCCAAAACACTGTCATTTACTGATACTGACACCTTTAAAATTCTCTTCACAGATCATTGATCTACAAAGTGGAGTGACAGGAAACAACTTTCTATTTTTGACTAATAAAACAGTGTAAGCTTTCAAATGTTAAGAGGAAAAAACAAGCATTTGTGTCTACTGAACTGAAGCATAGTTTGATAAAGTTATGTAACTGCCTAATGTTTATAATACATGGATCTAAAGGCTACACTTGCTGCCACAGAAAAAATACATTATAAAGTCCAGCTTAGTATAATATGTAAAGGGGAAATATAATATAAATTACAGTGTAGAAAAATTACAGTAATAGTGGCAGGCCAGCAGAGGTTGCAGTGGCTGGTAGTGGTGGCAGTCTAGGAAAGGTGGCAGGCCAGAATAGGTGGCAGGAGCTGGTAATGGTGGCAGTCTAGGAAAGGTGGCAGGAGCTGGTAATTGTGGCAAGTATCAGTTGCATGACCGGTCCAGATTGCAAGGCTTTTGTAATCATTGGTGATCCACTACTGGTCCTTTTTTTTTTTTAAAGTGAGCTGGTCCATATTGTCAGGGGACAGGCATATGTATCTTTCTATCACAAAACCACCTGCTGTGCTAAAACCTTAGTGCACTGGTTGCAGAGAAGCCAGAAGATCCACCACATACTGTGCAAGCTCCAGCCAGTTACATAGTTACATAGTTACATAGTATTTGAGGTTGAATAAAGACATTAGTCCATCAAGAAATCCAACCTAGACTCCAATAGAGTCCTCATTTCCAAGTGAGTGCTGCCAGAAGCTGAACCTGTCCAATGTGGTTGTTGTTGTTACCTACAAGCATTACCTCCACCACTGCTCCTATTTTCAGCTATTTGATGGTCAGAGGCACATTGGACATGAGGGGGAATCCTGCCACTATTTGGAAATGTGGCTAAGAGGTTTTTCCACAGCAACTCCTCCAAGTGATGTGTTTTATGCTCCCTCTGAGATGGTAGCATGCGATTTGCCATTTTATCCTTGTGCCAACCAGGCCAACCAGTAATAGTCCTTGCACAGATATTTCAGCATGAATGCGACAATTCTTCACAAATTGCCATCAGCAAAGGACCCTGACAGGACTCAGTGTTGCTGAGGACAACAGATACCCCACCCATTTACAACTCCCTAGATTTGGGAGTGATGAAATGTGCCCCTGGAAGCCAGCCCGATTTCCTCCTCACCACCAGCACCCCAGCACTTCTCCTCCTCATATTCCTCCTTTGTCTTCTCTGCCCACACGATGAAGACACTAAGCAAAGATACATGCTGGTCCTGAGACAGCAGGAAGTCCTACTCTTCCTGCTGGGGCTGTGCCTCCAGTGTCCAGTCTATTACACACTGTGTACTCCAGCAGGAGCCAGAGTAGTTGTGCTGCTAATCCCCACTTTTGCTATGGTTCACTATTCTGGTTGCCTCTCCGAATGGTGACAAGATGGTGCACACATTAATAATCAGGAGCCACTGACGTTGTAAAAAGAAATCCGTCTTTGCCTTCAACTTTTTGTGCTCTGTGTTCCACCACTAATTAGAATCCTGCTCACCTTTTGGTGTGGACTTTATCCTAAATAACATATGGACATATGCACTTGTGTTTGGAGTATATTCACTGATTTTAAGCTGCTCTGTTATCCTCTATATATTGCTGCTCACAAATCACTGTGTGTTGTTCTTTACAAACTCTTCTTATCTCATCACTGCAACATCATAATAGATATATTTCCCTCAAAGGAAATAAAACACTGCTGCTCCTTCTAACCGATTGTCACCCAGATTGCCCTCTTTGACAGTTCACTCCGGGGTCCTAAGCTTGACAGTACATTGCACTTTATTGGAAAGGAAGATGGATGAAAAAAATTGAACAATAATTATATTTCTGGATAATATTAATACAATTTATAACACTTTTTGGGGGGAATACTGAAAAGTACCCATTGGTTAATTTTTGTGTGTACAATCAAAAGTGATCACAAATATGCACTAAATGATACACATTATTGATATTTAACTCTTTATTGATAATGGTGATTGATTATTGACACACCATTTAGTTTGGTTTATATATTTATTAGGTTTTGCACATTGTTGAAGTGTACATTTGTGTGATTGTGTATATATACTCTTAAAGTGTCGCATACACCTAGAAAAATATTAAATCTAAAGTAACTAAGAAAAGAAAATCTAAACTACTAAACCCCAACCTGAAAATACTAAAACCCTACCGTATATTTTTTTAAACCTACCTGAAAGTAATAAAGGCAATATAAAAAAGTGAAAAAAAAGAAAATATCCCAAGAAAACACAGAGAAAAAAATAAACTCAATAAACTTAATAAAATAAAGAGGGGGGAGGTGACAGCAGCTAATAGCAACTGAAGTTGTTCCTGACAAACAAAAAGGTAGTCCTAGAAAGGACTGTTATGTTTATGCACTGTGAACACAAGAGGAGGGGAAGGGCCACACAGTAAAATATGGCCCAACACATTGCAATTCACAGTAATATAGCATAATGCAGAACTGTAAACATGGGGGTAAGGGAATATACTAATCAGTAGCCTATTACGTACTGTAATGGTGCCTCCCAAGCAAAAATTACCCCTCCTCCCAATACAAACATCCCACCTCCATGACAAAACACCCCCAGCACAAATTTCCCATTTCCTCCCTTAATTGCACTCACTGGATCTTGGCTTTGCATTGCATCTGCTATTCTTATGGTGAGTGCCCCAGGTCCTGACACCACAACATCCACTTTTTCCCTTCTCTATATATATTATGCAGCTGCTGGCTTCTGTCCCCACCTACAGCCTGTCAGACCTGTAGCACTAAGCATAAGGGAGTGTTTTAGAACCCTTCTTGGCTTTGTGCAACAGGCTTGATAGTCAGTGTGCACAATCAGGAGCCAGCAGTGGCATAACACACATTGAAGAATTGTATTGGGATGATTGTTTTCCAGGGACTGAACCCTCAAAAACCTTAGTCTAGGACTGTATAGCAATAACTCTCTCCTTGTAAACATATTGACTTTTATACCATTGTTTTTAAACCAAGACTTTTTTTCCATATACATTTTTATTTAAGATAAAAGGCAATAACATGACAATTTATCATAGCACAAAGTCATGGCACTTCAATATACAAAACATCATTTTCGGTACTGGTTGGAACCTGGAATTCAAAATTCTCAGCCGCAGAGGATTTACCTGCGCATATAGACATGTATTCCAGGTGGTTAAAGTGTGGGACACAGGCCGAGAAGCCTGATGGCATACAGCCTGAGCATCCTGATGGCATATAGATATAAGAAATCTGTAAAGGGGCTGCAGGAGATGTGAATTGCACGGAGAGCAGTTCTTCCCGGACCGACATACATTATGACTGAAGTGTGAAAGATGGAATGTCGTAGAAATGATTTAGAAAAGCAGTGAGAGGTGGGGAAGAAGAGGGGTGAAAAGAAAGGGTGGGGTAATGTCAGGTTGCGAGTGGGAAGAGGCTAAATGCAATAGGGCTGGCACCCAGCCCCCTCATTACAGGGTTAGGAGGCGGTGGTTAATGTCACAGGGTAAGAAATGTTCTATCCAAGGGGACCATATTCTCTCGAATTTCCGCATGGTATTTTCCGCCTGTGCCATCTGTTTCTCATGTGACATCGTCCAATTTACGTGTCTTTTGAGGTTAACGATACTGAGCGAACTGGATAACCATGACTTGGCTATCTCTCGTTTAGCCGCCGTCAAAATATGAAGGCCTAGTTTGAAGGATGCTGTAGGAAGGCCGATCGGCTTGCAATTAGGCATCCTCGGAAGCATAGTGGAGAAGTTTCGGGTCGGAATTTAGCCACCCTCGCTGGCTCATGTACCAGCGTAATATTACTTTATAATTGATCTCCAACATACTGACACAGCGTGAGCTAGATTTCGTATTAAGCCAGGATTGTTGCCACATGTCTTCTCCCAGAGTAGACCCCAGGTCACTCTCCCACTGGGTTGTGTAGGAAGGGGCGGGATGATCAGGGGGCGCAAGTAGGTAAGTGTATAGTGTCGAAATGGTTCCAGGAGCATGTGGGTTATTTTCACAAATTCTTTCAAAAGGGCTTGGTGGGCCAGATGGGGGACAGGTGCTTCATATGCGTGTGGATGTAGTTTTTTATTTGGAGGTACCGAAACAGTTTGTAAAGGTGCCCATACACTGCACGATTATCGTACGATAATCGTATGCGATCGGTTTTTCGTACGATAATCGAGCAGTGTGAACGGAGACGTGCGACTGTTTCTACTGTACGGTCGCACGTCTTCTGTTGAACCAGCATGTTCAAAAAACAGCCGGGAATCGTACGATTCTCGGCTGGTTAGAACGGTGCTCGGAAGACAAATGCCGAACGGGCCGGTGTGCGCACGCGCACACTGCCCGTTCGGCATTGTGGTCATCGGAAGCCCGCCACTCAGGGGGGCGGGCTTGCGTTGATCGAGAGTGCGATCTGCCTGTCCAAGATGGGCAGATCGTACGTTTTTTTAATCCCTGTACAACCATCGCAAGACTGAAGTCTTGCGATGGTTGTCGAGTGTATGGCCACCTTTAGTCGGTAGATCATAGTGTTCTCTTAGGTACGGGAAAGGTTTCATGCCCGAACGGGTCTGAAAGTTAAATCAAGACTTTTATAGTGAAGAGGGTGACACATGTGAAAACCCCAATTACTAGCCCTTCTAATTCACCTGGCCACTGTTCAGAGACTAGAAAGTGCATGATTGGTAACTGATTGCTACAGCGGTAAACAACCGCATTAGTTCACCACTTTTCCCAACTGCGAGTTGGGTTTGCCTTGAACCCATGTTCAATATAAAACCAAAATTCATCCCTACTCAGTGCAATAACTTAAAAATACTCTATGATGGTACTCCAGCATTTTTAAAGTAATAGGTAAAACTAGTTCAGATTTAAGATTCAAAGTCTTAGTGCTTATTTGCATGCATACTAACAATTTAATACAAAACAAAAGGCAATACATGAATGGACAGACCCTATTTTAAATAGCGGTAGCATACTACAATCTTAGAAATCATAATAAACTGTAAAGCACAGTGTAAATTGATGGCGCTATATAAATACCAGTAATAAATAAATAAATAAATAATACAGTGACAGAACTAGAGGCAACTAAGTATCATTATGAAAAAAACACTTAATCTTATACAGATCATTGAACCAAATTAGCTGGAATTTTATTGCATTGCCAATACCTTTCTACCTATTTTGGTAAATAAGATTAAGATTACTTTCTAGATTCTTCTGCTTCTTTTCTTGCAAGTGGGAACAATTTTGTTTTATTTGAAATAGTCACTTTTATTTACCCATATACTTCATGCCATCCTGCTGTCTTCTCTAGTTTACCCAATTTTGCAAATTAGCTAAAATATGAGTATATTTTAATTTCAGATATGTATCAACCACCCTTCTAAATTTAAACATAGATGAGTTCCTAAAAGCAGATAGAATTATCAGCTCATTAAACAAGACAAATTAAATCACCAGGTGTGCAATCCTGTAAGTATGTGCTACCAGAAAATTGCTTCACAAAGCAAACATTAGACGTAAAGTGCTAAAATGACAATAATATGCTTAAATTGCACATCTAAAAATGGAGAGGGTGTTAAGATTGTAATTCATTAGGTTTTTTATGTCCTACTGTTATTTTTCATTTCTTATATACATAATATCTAAAGTGAGGAACCCTAGAGCTCAAATTCCTAGGATTTTCCTAGATTTTAGCAGAAATTTCTGAAGAATCAAAAGTTTGCTTTCATGTAGACTTAGAAGAGTTGCAGTATAAAATGTGAAAGGTATTTCTCCATTGCACAAATGTTGAATTGGCATTATAGCCCAGCTACAGCCAATTTTAAAGCTTTGGATAGCGTGAGGAAGGGTAAAATCTCTGCCAGTTTTTTTTGCTGTTTGTCTACACATTTGGGAGACTTTGCTTTACTTGATCGAACAGTACAATGATAACTCCAATTCAGGCACCTCAATAATGCTCCTCCTCCACCTCAGGTGCTTACTTCCAATGACTTGTTCAAGGTAATGCATGCAGAATCATTTAAAGTAGTTCTTGTGCTCCATGTTCTAGTCCCATTATCAACTTTGCAGATGACAGCACAACTCACACACATACCTTATTCATTGCTCTGGTAGGCTCCCTCCATTTGTGTGACCAGTCCCCTGAATCTGCTTCTCTAAGGTGCTCCTGGACACTTTTGCAAGTTGACATCATCAAGTACAATGCAGGGCCAATAGCCTTGCATTTATGTGATGACAGTGAGGGACTGCTTACAACCTGGAGCATCAGGGAGAGGAAAAGAGCACCAAAACCTGCCCGAGCTAGAAGTAAGGTAAATATTACAGCCTTTTCCTCTACCCCGTAGACCAAGAGCATTTAACGCTTGTAGTAATGCGGGACATTGCAAGGGTGGTTTTCTATATATTTATATATAAATCTTAAACAAATCCTGCGTATTTGAGATTCATAGTCCCAGCAAATTTATTGTGAATTTTGCAGTGCTGAATTAATTGTAACCATAATGCACTGCAAGGGCCTTTGAAATTAGGTCAGCTGGCTCAAAAGGGCCAATAATAATAATGGGGGTTTTGTTATGTGCACTTTAAAAGAGGGGCGCACAACAGTCATGGTGTTAGTGTATTGGAAGCTGTTGCAGGGAAAATATAAGGAAGCTGAAAAACTGATTAGGAAGAGATTAGCTTAGGCAGAGATTGTCAATTAGGAAACTGTACTGTAAGTCTGATTGCCTCTTCTTTTTTGTTCTTATTATTGTGGGCTTTTTTGTCTTTCATTTTACTTGTGGTTAATAGAGGTCAGTAGTCACTTATACCTGCTGTCCCATCCATAGCATTTTTTTTTGCTTTTTTGTGCAATACTTTGTTTTTTTAAAAAAAATTGTTATTTTTGAAGGGGTAGTACTTTGGGGTTTTCATTTACTTTGGGGATATATCTTTAATATATAGTGTTAGCACAAATCTTTATCATTTAAAAGAAAAGTAAAACTAAGTGGGAAAACAGTGTGTAGCTAAACCACCTTGCATTACATTACTCGTATATACTGCACCTTCCAATTTTACACTGCTGTGTCATCTCTGGTCTCTTAATTGTTTTAGTAAAACACTTGCCTGCACTCTTTGGGGGTGATTTACTAACCTAAACACACGCACGCACCAGGTGCGTGTGATTTTCACACAGCAAAACTTATTTATCAACCAAAAAGTCCCTAAAAGCATATTTCCACTAATGCCATATATGGAAAAATCATGCACATGATGCATATATAATGCTGCTTCACAGTTTAGACAAAAATGGTTAGCTCATGCATTTACATTCCTGCATTCATCAACGCAAGCAACACAACATAGAGCTAATTTACACAACATCACTTTGCAATTCATGCAAGGCTTTGCACAACACACCTGCTGGGTGTGTACACACTACAAAGGTGTATAGATTCCACCCATAGATCATGCTGGGAGGGAACACACTACAGAGGTGTATACATGTTCGTGGTGTGTTTATAAGGTTAGTAAATCAACCCCTTTGTCTCTAGTACATTTTGGCCAGTTCTCCCTCTTTAAAATGTGCTGCTTGTGCCCAGATGATACACTGCTGTATAATCTGTGGTCTCTTGATTCCTCATGAGAGTTTGAGAGAAACTGGCCAGCAGCAGGACAGTTTTGTGTAACAGAATACAGAGACAGCTTCACTAAACTACTGGCCAATTTCTATTTGCTGCTCAAAGTGGGGATATTACCATAAAATATAATGTTTAATCCCAGAGCCAGATAATATTTAAAAATTAAAGTGACAATACACATTTTTACAAAAAAGGAAAGGACAATGTAGGGCTCCCCTTAATATTCCAAACAGACCTTTATACAGGCATTCAGCCTGCACAGCTAATATAGAAAGGGCAGCAAGCATGTGTCCCCATTTTTTTTGGACCAGACTAGGCCACATGCCTTCTAACCTTGGGGGGTACCTTGCAAGGGGGCGTTGCTAATTATTTCTGCCCTTCTAAAGAACCCTTGTCCCAATATTGAGGAATACGTTCATCTTCCCCATTTATGGTGCCCCAAAAAAGTGGGGTCATATGGGGGACTTGTGTTGGAATCTGCAATTCCCCTTTATAACAATAGGGGTGACCAGATATTTACTCCTTATTAGGGGAATGAGTACTGGGGTACTTTACCAATTTACCATTTCCCACAAAAAAGTTTAACTGAAATAAAAACACATGCTGAAAACTGCTGAAAACTGAAAATGCTTGTGAAAAAAAACAAAAACACATATTTACATGTACCCAGTAGTGATGGGTGAACTTGATCATGTTCGATTCCCAGGTGAGTTTGGCAAACGCAATAAAAAGTGTTTAATTTGCAAACTTTAATGTGAACCCCACTGAAGGCAATAAGAGGTGAATCTTGTAAATCAATTCTCTCCATTTGCAAGGCAAATAGGCAAGGGATTGTCAAACAATGGGCATGTAAAGATGGGCACTCCCCCAGGGGACATGTGCCTATGCAAAAAAAGATGTAAATACTATTTAGTGGGGAGATGGCCACCCATTTGATATATGCAAATGTAAAACAAAGAAAAAAAAATATACACCCCAAAAAGGGAGGATGCATCAGCTATACAACAATAGAAGTTGTTGCTAGCAAAAAAAAAGGGAAGCCCTAAAAACGACTGTTGGGTCTCTTCATTGAGAATTGAATAAGTAATATACAGTCACACCACACTGCAATTCACAGTAAAGGAACACTAATGACACTGAACAGTGAATACAGGGGGGTACCCTCCACTCTGCAGACCACCACACTGCAATTCACTGTAATGTTGCAGTGGCAATATGCAGCACTGAATAAAGGACTGTATAATTCTGTGCTATCACATTACTAGCATAGTTCAAAACTATCCTGTCCCTCACTAACTCCAAAACCCCATTTATTGGCCATAAATTTGCACCATACCAGAATACACAGATCTGTCAAAGCATTATGAGATTTGTTTTTGGTTTCTGGGTGAACAATAACATGCAAGGTTCGTTGTGATCCCAACCTGGCAGTGAACAGGAACCCCGCCTATAGTCCCCAGGATTAGTTCCATGTCAATCTTAGCATCCAGCATAATCTGTACTGCCACACTCCTGTCACTAAATTAAAGATTTATGGTTGTGGTAATATAAACTGACAGCCAGGAATTCTGGGTGACTTTTTTCTCATTGGTGCAAGTTCCCCATGGCAGCACCCAGCTTCTCATGCCTACAGCCTCAAGGTAGCCTATTAACCCAAAAAATGGCCAGAACTTACTAACAAGACTTTTCTCCTACGGACTTTATTGGGATTTGATGCTAAGTTTAGGTTTTGCAAATTTCAAGTAGGATTTATCAAACCTCATACAAATTTAACCTGGACAGATTTGCCCATCCCTATTAAGCTGCATGATGAACATGGAAAACCTGGAAAGCCTAAATTACAATATACTAATCATGTGGGAATTTTTCATTTCATTGAGAAATTGGCATACAGAGACTTACACTAACTAGGAGAAGTTTATTCTTTAGACTCGTAGCAAATAATTTGTTTCATGATACTTTCAAAGCAATTCCGATACAACC
>NW_017306373.1:1273032-1287942 GCF_000935625.1 Nanorana parkeri
AAGTAGGTTATTGAAGAAAAAGCTGTGTTTTTTAATGCAACAGGTATTAGGCAATATTATGTTTGCCTGCAAAGTAATACTAGTACAGTACAATACAATTTTTGCTCTAGGGGCCTAGTGCCTGAGTCCAGCAGCTTTTCGTATATGTTGAAATGTAGAATTTGCTTGCTTTGTTTGCCTGTAATTTGTGAGTGATGGCTGGCCATATGTGTGTATGTCCCTAATTGCAGCCCAAAGGATTCCTGATCTCACAGTATTGGTCAGCTAGCTTGTATTGTTTTGAGAATCTTAACTTTTAAATAATTATTTCCTCTCCCCTTCCCATGACCAAATAGTCAATAAGAATGTATACTTAGCATATAAAATAGACACCTCCACTCTTTCATATATGCCCAGTGGATCAATAACATTTATGTATTCATACTAATGCAAGCTGCGAAACACATTATGCATAGGTTGTAATTAATTAGGTTTATTATTAAAAGAGGCTTCTGATGAAGTATCCCACAATTCCTAAAGCACTTTATCAGACAAACCATCCGTTGTGGAAAATAGTGTCAGTCTGATTCTGTTTATTTCTTCACAGATTATTTTTTTTAAAATGTATTTATTATTGTATTTATATGAATTCCAACCTTATACACATTTGAAACTATGAATATGTAGTAAACCATGTTGTGCAATATTGTAGCGTGCTTACATATTACATATATATCTTGTTCTGGGAGTCGCAATCTCAGGCATTTATTTCCATCCCATCCGGCAAATTTTCAGTGAGCTGGCTGTGCCTGCACTGTAGCTTACTATTTAAACTTCTTTAGGACCATCTCTTTAGGTTTGTGGCCTTGGGACATGGCCCCATATAAGCCTACTGAGATAGTTTAAATATGTGCATGGGGGGAGGTCTGGTAAAAAGAATTAGAGCCTTTTGTACAATTCTCTTCAACACTGTTTACTTAGATAGGAAGTAATGAAAAGTCTCACTCATGAGAACACAGACAGCACAGGAAATGTGCTATATCGCTGCTTGTGTCTCAGCTCTCACCAGGCCCTCTCTCGCAAACAGGAGTTGCCCTTCTCAGTCGGAGGACCTACGTAGTCTTAAAAAGGTCCCCTTTGCCCTTATTTCTTATCCGGTAGTGGGCGGTTCATAAAGAGCAGCATTTTGGATTCTGCTATTCACCTGTGAATAGAACTGATAATATGCTAGAGTGCAGTTGAGCACCACCGGTTTAATGTACTGATTTGTGTAAGTAATGTGTATGCTGTTTGTTTTTAATGTTGTTCAATAAGTAGTGAGTTATTATAATTAAGCACCTTGTTCCTGCCAGGATATTAGATGAGATAAGGCTCACTGGCACACTGCAACAGAAGCTACAGATCTCATGTCACAATTTGTATGTATAATAATCCTTCATAATCATGGCTAACTCATTACCTTGGATTCTGCTATTGAGGCCAAATGCCTGTGACCTTACAACTAAAGGAACAATTTCTGCTAATCAGGGAAAAATAGATTGGAAGCAAAGATGAATTAATCACTTTACTGCAAGCATATTTTTCATAATTAATTTAAACTGATTAGTTAAAAATGCAGCCACAACTGTTAGACAAAGGTTTAAAGAACAGGAATTTTCAATGTGCCTATTGACCTTTTACACTATGCTTTCGGCTACTCAACATTTGAAATAGGTAGTAAAATGATTTCTTACCTAAAGTAAATCTTTAAAATTACCAGCAGTTTAATTTTGTTAAAGGACAATTGCACTTTAGTGCAGATCTTTCAACTCCAGCCAAAAGTCAAGAAGAGAGAAGACTTGGGAACTGGCACATCAGATGACCATGAATTTAGACAAATATTTTGGGCATTTAGATTAAGTTTTATTTTTAAATACTGCAGCAATTAGCTTAAGGGGCTTGGGGGAGAGGATTGTTTATGTGGGGAAACTTCCATTGTTGGACTATGGAAATTTACCATCACGTTTTCTTCCCCTATGTGATACCACATCCTTCACTTAATCCTTCCAGTATTCTTAAACAATCATTTCTGTGGGTTTTTTTTAGGTATCACTAAAGCAGTTTCTGTTATAATTACATAATTTATTTAATAACATGATTAAAATTCATACATAAAGGCAACGCACGAGTCACATTGATATTGCATATTAAAACAATGATTTCAACTAAAGAAATGTTGCTCTATTGCTTCATCAAGAACCACAGGTAGGTTTATTGACACATGCAAAAGATTTAATTTGGCTTTTAATCTGAGAGGGATCATATCTCGTTCTGCCGCTGGGGGCTGGTTGGGGGGGCATATTGACAGAGAACTTCCATCTAAAAATACAAAATGTAAGTATCTGCTGTAACCATTAGTCCATATAATAAAGGATCCCTATGCCAGTTTGTCTCCAGATGAAATAGATAAAGGTCTATATTGTTTAATAGCAATCCTCAATTTTGAAAAGATCAGTGCCGGACTCCCTTTCACCTTGTATAGCGAAGCCAAGATATACTAATCATAAAAATGCAGATTCCTCAGAAAATTCACGGTAGGTACGTCCCTCATATTATTATGAGTGTGTTAGATGAGGCTGCTCTTTTCCCCTTTTGTCTATCAATCTCGTTTTTCTCAGGATGGCTGGCCAAAGTACAAATAGCAAATAAGATTACAGCATGTTATTGCTATTTGTATCCCTGGTGGGGAGATCTTGTCTTGGTGGCACTGTGTTTCAGGGTATGACAGAATGTCACGGGGCAAAACATTTCCCCAGTGGGGCATGGTGGCAATAAATCTTGCTCCATCTGTAGCAAAAAAAAGAAGTTTTGGCTTTATATCATCTTTTGGTTACGTGCATAGAACCTGCACAAAAACAAATGGGATTTTTAACCTTAATCAAACAATCTCACTTAAACAACCTGTGATCTGCAACCTCCTGCTGCCTGGTTGCATCTTGGTGTGCTGTTGAACAATCTGCTCTCACAGAGGAAGCCACTAACTAGCTTTTTTAGAGATGGGAGAAGTATATGGCTGAATGATCAGCCCTATGATGAGGAGGCTGTACTGAACCACCATCTTTACATAAAGTACATGGTGTAAAGTTATTTTTTTTGTTAATCCTATGAACATGTTACACAGCACTGTACAATATGAGGTGTACAATGGCTTTAACAAAAACCATAAAATCGTATACAATACACATCTACATGAGAACCCCAATGGTGACAATCACATTGAAAGTGGAAAGGAAACATTGCTATAATGTTGCTACGATGTATGCCAAAATGTCTAACCTGAATATTCTTTTAAAAAAACCTCTTTTATTATGTTGTGCAGATATTTTACACAATGAAGGCATTAGTACATAGACCATGAGCTGAGATTAGTGAAGAAGATAACATACATCATTCTTCTTTTTAAAGATTCATCCCTCCATCCTTACAACTTGCTTATAACCTTTTCCCCATCCATGTATCCATTTATCCCTACCTCCCACTCATACATCTGTGCATTTCTCCCTGCATTTATGCCGGTAATCAAAATACTTCAAACATGGCCCACAAATCTTTTTAGATTCTTCTTCTTTGTACACTTCCCCCTTCCGCATTCTGAAATCCTCTAAAAAAACAATGCATATGTTCTGATAAGTGGTGATATACCATACCTTAGCTGCTGTGTTTAGATTTGACATGGTGGATAGCATCCATCGTAAACAATATAAACCTAGCATACCCTGATAAAGAAGACACACAAAAAAACACAAGGCTCATAAGAAGTGGAAAAAAAAAGATATGATATTGATTGGAAGGAGTTTTTATTGTGAAAAATAGATAAAAAAAGAAACAATTTTATTTTCACAGTGCAATTGCCTGTATTTGTTTTTAATAAATGTTAACATAATATGCAATATTGCTTACATTACTTGAATTTGCATGCAATATTTTGAATGGAAATGATACACAATGTGCAAACTAAGATGCATTTTATTGTAAAGGTTTTGTTTGCATTGGATATGTCACTTGAAGAACTTTAGTGAACCAAGCCATCAGTTTCACTTTCGTTACACAATAGTACCTATTGAGATTGAGCATAGAACCAAGTACTAGTAAATAACTGAAATGTGTACATTTTACAATGAAAATTACACTGTAGGGGTTATACTGTATCTACTGTATATGAGAACTTGGGGTGAGCAAATTGATCTGTGATCATCAAGATTTGACCCATGTCAGGCTGATTCTAACATGGTGGATATTTGAGTGGATACTTGTTCGTGTATTTTTTCTGTGGTGACTTAGAGTTTTGGCTATAGTAAGGAACTGTGATAACCTGTCATTTTGCAGAGATTCTTATTCACTTCGTACTATATCTCTGTGACAGAAGGTACAGGTAATTGTCCCCAACAGGACATGTTATTAAGAAGTAATTTGTGGCTTCAGCTATACTTTAAGCTCTTGCTCAGTCTGTAGTAGCTTGAAATATATGGTGTTAGAACCATCAGGCATTAAACAACTGTAAAATATTTAAAAAATGTTCTTTACTTTGACAACAAATACATTTGTACTTTAGTGTTCTTACAGTCCTATAGTTACTATGTGCACCATGGGTGACAATGTGATACAGTATACTGTATGCATACTTTGATAGAACCATTGTACCATTTATTAACATGTGGACAAAGTACTCTTTCATCAGCAAATTAATGCTGAATAGTGTTTGGTCTCCCAGGTGCTTGGTTATTTTGAACAGAAAAACAAAAAACAACTGTGCACCTTTCCCTGATGCAGGTAAAACCTTTGTATTTACTAAAAGAGTAAACAAAAATGTACTAAAAAATAGGCAGTATATAAAAGCATCAAAATGGACTGACAGTCCTCGATTGAATAGCTGCTGTGGATGTGGCAGATGGAGAGATCAAGGAGACATTCAGGAGACTCTGTACTCCTCATAGAGTACCACTGCTAATGCTTAGCGCACTTTCGAGGGACACACCGCCTTAATCAGAGCTCTGACTGGAACGGGGCAGCCTCTACTGGATGCGCAGTGAAGGGTTCTGGCTTATGGATGGTCTTCCTGACATCTTCTACGCATCTTCTTTCATTTCCATTGTCTTCTGGATACTCCACTGAGCAGACACTGTATATGTAACTCCTGATCATGAATGATGGAGTCACATTATCTCAATACCCAGCTCTATTCTCAACGTCTCACAGATGTCAGGAATGGACTGGGAGAGTACACTGAACTGTTATAGCTATATTGTTTGCTAGCATACAGATAAATCAGTTTATTGCAAGAAGAGAATTTTAAAGTCATGATTTTTATGTATAAACTACTCAAGGGTGACAGCATCCTTAGTAACAAACTGTTTACGGTCAGCTCTGTAACAAAAACCAGAGGGCACAACCTAAAATTGGTGGAAAAAAAATTTCAACACACAGGGCGCAAGGGGTTCTTCACAGTTAGAGCGGTTAAGGTCTGGAACTCGCTGCCACAGGAAGCGATTTCAGCTAAGAGCGTGGAATCATTCAAGAGACTACTGGACAAGTTCCTGGGTGACCAGAACATTCAGGGGTACAGGTATAGCTAACAGAAAAATCACGCATGGACTCATACACGCACACATCAACTCATAAATGCACACACACAATAGGTTGGACTTGATGGACCTATGTCTTTATTCAACCTCAAATACTATGTAACTATGTAAGTCTCTTCTACTAAAACATGGTACCTACTTACACAACAAATGAGGTCATGGCAGAGCTTATATTCTGCTATTGGAGCAAATTGTAAGATATTTGCTAATTTGTGCTATTAACTTTAATCCTGAAAGGCATACAAAATAAAGTGAAAGATTCATTACATTTGATTTTACAGACTCAAATTTAAAGAGAGAAAATATATTGCGCTATCATGGAGAAAACCCAACAAACACATTGTTGGCAGAGAAAATTATGAAATCTCAATGGTCCTGCTATAGCAACTATGCAAACATCCCATGGGAAGAATTGAGATAATAGAAATAGCAATATTTCTCAATGTGTTTTCACACTTGACACTTTTATCTTCACATGTGCCTGACGACCAACGTTTATTAAAAAAATCCCCTGTATTTTATTTAAGCTTATTCTTTTACTTCAGTCTTTAAAAAAAACATTGATTAAAAGTATTATTTGATTAAGGAAGCTACCTAGAAATGTATTTCATGATAATATTTAAAAAGTGCTCTCCAACTCTTATTCTTTATCTCTGTGGCCTACTTTTTCTCTCTCTTGGTTTCTGTCGCTGATTCACTGGAGTCACTCACTATCCTGACCATTAGTCTTTGGTAAAATTGCAGAGTAACTTGACTCATATTAACAAAAGACAAAGGCGATGGCCATGTTCATATTCTTAGTGGGAAAATAAGCTTTTGTGAAATAACTGAAATGAGCATACATCTCCATGGCTGCAGTTCCCTTCTTCTAAATGCTGGTCTTATAGTTCACATGATCAGATAGTAAGAGAATTTGAAACTCAGTGCAATTATTTTTCAAAGTCTTACTGATGTGTTAAAAATCAGGCCTATTAATATTCATTACAATTAGTTAAAGTATAATTAAACTCTTGTTTTTTTGCATATATCTATTGCTAGCGAGCAGTAGATATATGCAAAAACATAACAAAATAAAAAAGTTACCAAAAAGGTAACTACTTACTTCTGTCACCACTGTTCACTCCCGTCTTAAGATCTGGAGCTTCTCGACTGGCCATGCAGGGTGATGGGGCGGGCGCATGCACAGTAGAGATCTTAGGCGGGGAGGAGAGGAGTCAATACACGCAGCAGGTAGCGTGCACATCGGACAGACACTGTGGGACACAGAAGACACAGCAGTCAGCGCTGGATCAGAGACCAACACCAGCATTGGAGGGATTGCTGAATGCAAGTGGAAGGAAGAAGATGATCGCATTAAGAGGCATCATTTAAGGTAAGTCCTTAAAGCAGCATGGCGGGGGGAGGAAAAGATTTGTGACTTTAATGTCAGTTTAAAGGGGAACTCTATACAGATAGAAGAATTATAATGCAGAATATTTTTTTTTAATGTACATGCTATTTCACATAAAACTAGAATAAAACTCTCACTAAGTATTAGACTTCTTTAATCTCCTGCACTCAAGGAAGAAGGAGGGACAGCACTGTACCATTGTAAAGCTATACTACATTGAACAGTCGGCTGTCATTCTAACACCAGGAGACTGGTGACAGTAGGTTTGGCAACATCATAGGTGTATAGCTGCTTTTTTACTGTCCAGTCACAGGCTGGGTTCTAGACCAGGCTTAAAGGCTAAATTCACTTTAAAAAAAATTATATGAAAGCCACCTTTTCCTTCCTCATTATAAAAGTAAATAACGACTTCAGATGTCTGGCAATGTTTCAGCCTAGTGGGAGCTGGTTACTTTTGCTAAAATACAGTAGACCTGCAGCATTTTCACTGATTTTGTCTCACCCCATCAACCATACCTAGCCGTCGCAAGCAGAGAAACAGTGACTCCACACCCCAGGAGCAGGACATTCATCACTTTTTCACCCCAAAGGCGCTACCTTCCTCGGGCCATGTGATCTTCAAGATGGCGCAGACATCTGTCCCTCAAGACTCCTCTCCAGGCAGAAGCTCTCCTCTCTCCCTTGAGAGTGAACCTCCTCTGGATCCTAGCTTTCCACAGGGGTGTCCTCTGGACTCTCCACCTCTAGCTCCATTACCTACAGATGTTCCTCTGGAGCTTCAACTGCTTCTGCAATGCGTACAATGCGTACCAACCAAAGGGGACTTTGCGGCTTTGATCTCCCATGTTGAAACTGTGTTCCAACAAGGTGTCCGTAAGATCAGACAAGACATGCAACACCTCTCCTAGGAGCTCCAGGGATTTAACATAACATGCTTGAACTTTAAGCAAAGGCTTCTTGCCCTGGAGCAAGGATTGTCTCTCCGAGCCCCTCTGCAAACCTCTTAACAACTACATATTGAGGATTTAGAGGACCAAAATCTTTGTATTAGAGGTCTCCCGGAGGCTACACCTACTGACCACCTCCGTTCCACAGTTCAGACTATCCTGAGCTCACTCCATCCTGACACTGCACCACCAGACATCCTCTTGGATTGGGTCAATCAAACTCTGGGGCCCCAGTCTTCTGACCCTCAGAAATAGAGAGATGTCTTCTGCCAAATTCACTACCTTATAGTGAAAAAGGAGATACTCCGCAAGGCCTGAGAGAAGCGCCCATTGGAGTTCGACAGAGTACAGCTACAAATATTACCTGATCTCTCCCGAAACACCCTCCACTGCAGAGTTATCCTGCACCCTGTCCTAGATAACATCAGGCAAGCGGGTGCAACTAATTGCTGGCTATATCCCCTACACCTCATTGTTCACAAAGGTGACCTTACCTATGTTGTCCGCACCCCTGCTGACATTCCGGGACCTTGTGACTCTCTCGGCATGAACCCACCTTCTATTGGAAACTTGTTTGGGTGTCTTCCAGATAATACCACCGTATCACAGTGGCTGTGACAAGGATCTCGCTTATACTGAACACAATCATCACCTCATCTGATAAACTCACTCCCGGACACAAAGGCTGCCTTGGAGGATTGAGTTCTCCAGGCTGCTCTTTTGAGTCAGTGCAGACATGTTTCTCCCACTTAGGTAGATCCCTTCTGGTCCATCTGGGATGGCTTTGGGGATACCTAACTGTGGTTCATAGTTTGTTTCCCTCTTCACTATTCTTCTTCCTTCTTCCTCCCTCTCCTTACCCCTCAGGAGGCAGAGGCTTTACAGTATTTCCTATCCTTTCTTATATCTGCTTTCTCTTACTTTCCTTTCACCTTCTCTTTCCTCCAGGGACAGAGGAACCCTCAGCCAAGGTCTCTATGCCTACTTTTCCCTCCATCCCAGTCCTGAGTCCTTCATAATGGCATCCCTGAAAATTGTTTCTTTGAACATTAGGGGTCTGAACATACCAGATAAGTGCAGGATTGTTCTATCTGACCTCCGTAGACAAAAAGCTCATATTGCCCTCCTACAAGAAACACATTTTAAGGCTGACAATCACCCCCATTTGAAGGATAGTCACTACATGCAAGCATATCATAGCTGCTCTCCAGACAATAAATCACTAGGGGTTAGTATCCTTCCCTCTAAATAAGTCCCCTGGCACTTTAAAGATTCAACCGCCAGTGAGGATGGCCGAGACTTTAATTTAATTCTAGACCCAGGTCTGGATTCCTCTAGATCCATCTCTCATCTGTCCTCTGCTGCCCACAGATGCATTAAATACTTACTCCACTCTCACCAGCTCAGTGACATGTGGATAGTCCACCACCCCAAGGACCAGGACTACACTTTCCTTCTCGTCCTTACAATAAAACATACAGTATAAGCACATTGTTTATTTCCTTATCCACTATGTAAACCCTTTTTACTGTGACCAACTCGTCCATTGAGAACATATCTCAGACCATGCCCCCGATCTCGATCTCACTCTTTTACTCACTCAACACCCCACCCTTGGCATTGTCATCTCAATGAGTACCTTTTACAAGACTCGGATGTGCACCGGAAATCGAAAATGATCTCCTCCATTTTGAGTCTAACTCTTCTCCCGAATTCCCTCCTTATTTACTTTGAGAAGTCCATAAACCTTTTGAAGGGACACTCTGATTAAACTTGTTTTTTGTTTCAAGGGACAAAAATTACACCAACTTTCTGAGGTTTCAGGGCAAATGATACATAAAAAAATTCTACACCAGAATTGGCTGTGAAATTATCAATTTTATGCAAATCCCTATGCTCTCTCTGTCTGGATAAAGCCAATCTGATGAAATACAAAATAAATGTTTTATGTGTAGCAGATCCCTCGCTCAAGCTCTTAGACATCAGCGAGTCAGATCCTTTGTTCCCTCTATAAAATGCACGTCGGGATTCATACACACCCTAGCCTCTGATATTGCAGAAACCTTTAGAGACTGTTACACATTATTATACAATCTCCCGCAATCCGAATCAGGTCGTCCTGATGCCTCTAGACGAGAAGTTATTTGTACATACCTCAACAACTCAGGTCTTCCAGCTTTAGATGCCCTTTTTAGTTCTGTTCTGGAAGAGCCCCTCACAATAACCGAACTTGAATCTGCCCTGAAACAGACCAAGATTGAAAAGGCAATGGGCCTTGATGGTTTCACCCTTGCGTAGTATAAAAAATTCTTCCCTATCCTTTCCTCTCACTTCTTGAAGGCTACAAAACCCCTAAGGAAGGACATCAGATGCCTAAGGATGCTTTATCTGCACATTCCACCATTATCCCAAAGGAAGGTAAGGACTCTCTCTTATACGGTAGCTACCATGCCATTTCACTCCTTATTATAGATATAAAGCTCTTCGCTAAAGTACTGTACCTTCGACTCCTTCCACACCTTTGGGACTTAATATCTCTGGACCAAGTTTGTTTTGCTCAGAAACAAGAAGCCCGTGATAACACCACAAGATCTCTGAATATCATTCACTTGGCCCTGTCGAAGGCCTTCCCTCCTTCTTTTTTCTAAAGAAGGGGTGAAGTCTTTTCACAGGGTCGGCTGGTCCTTTTTATGCCTCACTTTGGAGCACGTAGGTCTGGGTCCGAACATGCTGTTTTGGATCCTTTCATTATATTTTAATCCCACTGCCCAGATCCAGATCTCTTCCTCGCTCTCCATCATGAACGGAATTAGGCAAGGATGCCCATTATCCCTCTTATCTTCATTGTCTTTTTGCAGCCACTTCTCCGCACTTTTAGAGCCAGTAGTAGTATCCAAAGAATTCAACTTTAGCCTTTGTAAACAAAACACACCTTCTATGCTCCGATTAAGAAAATCAATTATCTCAAATTATGAAAGATTTGACCAGTTCCCTGCAGGGTACTGGAATGTGATTATTTGCTACATGGCAACCCTGGTTGTCTTTTCAGGAATCACAGGACACTTCCTGTGAACACTTGACCTATTCCTCTTGACGTCCAATGTGGTTCCACTCCCGGGATCCTTTTTTTTTTTCCTTTTCTCCTTTTTTTTCCTTTTCCCCTTTTTGTTCACTTCTCTTTCTTTCTCTTCCCTTCTCTCTTACTCTTTTCTCCCTCTTCTTTATCCTTTCAATACACACTCTTTTCCCTCTACTTTCTAGTCACTTGTTTATATCCACCTACAGACTTTATCTTCTATGTTTGAATTTTACACCTGCATATTCACCTTAATATAGTCTTTGAACTATTTCCTCCTAATTTATATGCCCAATATATAAGCTTTACCGATTCCAGTGTTAGGCCAATGTTAATGTGTAAATGGTGGTTATTTAGATTATTTATTCCCTACCTTCAGTTTTTTTTAAATTATATATATCCTCTTGCCTAATGGATCCATTCTTCATAGTTACACCCCATTTTTTCTATATGTGAATGAATGTATTTGTGTGTATGTATATCTATTGTGATGTTTGGGGATATTAGCACATATAGTAAGCTCTGTAAGGATGCATTCCACTCGCAATGCCTTTTGTTTAAGGGCTTAGTAGCCCACTTTTAGTTATCTGAAAGTTCACACATCCACATTGGTTACCCTCACAATGCACCAATGAGCGAATTTGCACTTTGCTGGGGAAGTTTCTGTTAGCTTGGTGATTGCAGTGAAATTTAATTTTGCAAAGAATACCCAGTCACAGGCAAGGAAAATAAAAAAAAAATATTTTTGCTTGCACATAATTGGGTGATGAAGAGCTTTACCTCATTCACTAATCTGACTGGAAAACTCCCCTGCAAAGTAGCACATTCCCTTGCAAATTGAACAGCACTCAGTAAATCAACCCTATATGGTTTTCTAAAGAGAGACCATAGCAGTCAAATTTAATTTCAGACAGAAACTCTGTATGGAGTCTTACATAGTAGGGATAAAGGGGTAAAGATGGGAGGAACTTTTTGATGTCTGATACCTACTTAGCTCTGAATGAAGCAGTTTTTTTCTTCAGAATATCAGTTAAGGTAAGTTTGATAAGGTCTAGAACTCTATCAGAGCCCGAATCAAAGACTGGTGCAGGACATTATCATGACATGTGCAGTTATTGCTTTTCCAAATATTACTCTAGATGGGGTTTTACTACAAAACTAGCAGAGGACAATGACATTCTGATTTTTTTATTAACTGTTATTAGTCAATAAGGGAATGCAGGCAGTGGTGTATTTAGGTTTTGTGCTGCCCTAGGCAAGGTAAGTTCTCACACCAGCATGGGGGGGAGGGGATTTTTGACTTTGAGGTCACTTTAAGCTCCCCACACACATTACAATCTGACTGTACAATCTCCTTTAGATCTACCGGTACCAACTTCCATGTATAGGAAGGGCCTGGCAGATTACATACAAAACAATACAGTTTTGGAAAATCTGAAGTAGATTGAACAGAGATTGTATGGCGGATTGTAAGGTGTATGGTGATCTGAATAGATAGCTGGGAAGTTTACTGGTGTCAGTGGTAACATATGTGAGAAGTAGAAATTGCTCATCTCTCCCAGGACCTCTGGATGATCCCTAGGTTTCTATAAACCCCTCTGGCTTGTTCACACCAATTGCGGTGCATTCCAGAGCGGGAGCTGCTGGAACGAACCGCAATCGCTCACAAAACTTCCCCCTTCGTTCTGGAGTGGGAGGGGGCATGGCGGTGCATTGAAGTCACACCCCCTGCCCGCAGTGATATCAGATGCATGGCAAAACATTTCCTGCATCTGGTCCAGTGTGAACGCAAAAAAAAATGCTGCATGCTCTCTCTATTTTACGTGTGCACTGGACTGGAGTGGAGTGGGGAATTTAGTGTGCAATTGCTGTGTGTTCCAGCAGCTACCGTTCGGAAACGCACAGGAATTGGTGTGAACTGGCATTAAAGCTTTTTGCGTCAGGGCACGATTGCCAACCCAGGTTCTTAGACTACTGAAGTGGAACACTGATAGCACAAACCCCCCAAATTTTGTCCATGGCAACTTCAGAAAAGAATGAGGACATGTAATGCTCCTTTTTCAATAGGTGTAAAGTGAGTTATTTTCACAATGCTGATAGGGAGGAAAAAGGCATATGAAAAGAGAATCCAAGCCTAATCTCTGTAATAAGGGCTTGTGAGGGTACTAACATGGTCACCTGAATTATGCATGCCTATTGTGTTCGAATATCATAAATCGATGCATGAATACTCTCCAAATCATTTTCAGTTCATGAACATTTATATACAGAGCTCTTGAGCACTGCAAAGACAATTAGTCATATTTGTATGCCGGAATTAATTGAGAGTGAGATGCGGGAGGCAGAAAGGGAGAACAAAGAATGCTTTTTGTCAGTTCTTCCAACTGACAGGGATAATTAGATATATGAAATTGAAATTCCTCAGCAGGGGGTTTCTGTTGACAATGAATTTTCTTTTGATTCCATTCTGTTATTCTTTTATGCTGTCATCTGTGGCAATTTGTTATTCAGCTTGAAGCTTAAAAAAGCAAAGCATTCTGCTTTTATGAGTAGATGATGTCAGTTTGTACACTGCTGGGAAATAGATATTAAATGTAATCTTTAAAGTAAGAAAAAAAACACTGTTAAAGTAACAGTGTCGCATTTACAACATTTGGAAAAGTTAGGTATGACTTTATTTGTTTTATCCTGGAGGAAAAAAAGAGTAATACTAGTTATTCAACAATGTTGACCTTTTTTTTTATACAGACCTAGAAAATCATAGGTGGTGATGAACCCTAAATGATTTTTATGGTAAATTCACTGCGTTTGAGCAAATCTTGTAATATTGTGCAGTCTGTTGAGGAGATATGAAGTCAGGAAATCCCAGGAAATGGATTTACTTCATGTAGCATCGCTTCCTCCTCAAACTAAGTTTTTGAATTGTGAGATGGACCATGAAGCTTTAAAACACCGCACCAAAAGAAGGGGTTGGTCATTGTAAATAATACAGTAATTAATCTTAGAAGCAATAAGTGAAACAAAATGGGTTGTTGTTGCTAATATTGTGGGCTTGAGCTCAACATTTAAAATTAAACATCTATGCATATAGGAAGCAGAGCTTAACTACTGAGTAGTTAAGTCTGTCATGCAGACATTGCTCTTCTGCACCAGTCCCCCAAAACTATTTTATCTGTAATCTGGTTACCCTGAAACACACCTGGTAATGCAGTATAAGGAGAGTTTTCCTTTCACTAACATTTTTGAGAAAATTGACACATTATGAGAAACAAATGTCTAAGAGGTCTATTCACAAAGCTGCCGAGGGCAGCCGAGTGAATGACCGATCAGAAGTGAAGTGAGCCGAACACCGTTCGGCTATTCACTTCAGGCTGGTACGGCTGATTTCAGCCGTATATTGGCTGAAATCAGCCGTACATCGGCTTGCTTCGTGTGGCTTCGGATCAGCCGAACATGCTCAGCATGTTCGGCTGACCCGAAGTGCAGAAGGAGTTCGACTCAGCCGATCCAACATCTGGATCGGCTGAGCCGAACCTCCGGCAGGCTTCACACTGCTGTTCGGTCTATTCTGAAAAAACCCGAACAGCAGTGAGAGAATAGCCCAATGCCGCCGAGCGGCATTTGGCTCGGCTGTTCTGCTCGGCCCCACAGAGGCACCGAGCAGAACAGAAAAAGAGTGAAAAAAGTAAATAGAAAACGATTGTGCGGAGCTAGCAGTGACAGCTAGCTCCGCCCAATAGTTTCCTATTGTCCGGCGGCTCTGCTGCTGTAAAAAAAAAAAGTTAAAAAAATTTAAAAACTCTCCCTGGCGCCCCGGGAGCCCCCCGCTCCCGGTCGCCAAGGAGAGAAACACAGCTGTGTCTTTTTTTCTTCATTCTGGCACGAGCGATGTCAGAA
>NW_017306373.1:1288294-1304673 GCF_000935625.1 Nanorana parkeri
TGTCGGCCGGCCAATGGCCGGCCGCTCGGCCAGCTTCGTCTTTCAGCACGGCTCAGCGCTCGACTGAGCCGCTCGGCCGTGATCTGGAGCTGTACGGGCTATTGTGAATAGCCCGTACAGCACCCCCTCGGTTCTCCTGAACCGAAGGGGTCCTGGTGCCGAAGCTAGCCGAAGGATCGGCCGAAGCTACGGCCAGATCCTTCGGCAGATTTGTGAATAGACCCCTAAATGCATGGGAGGCAAAGAGGATAGGGAAATCATGGGGTTTTTTAAAAGCGCAATGGGCTTTAAATGAAGGCTTTAACTATTCTGGACCTGTTCTTGCACCAAAAAATGGCACCTTATTATCTTACTTTTTTTCACATAAAAAAAACAGACAGTAAACAAGTAATATACAGTTTCCCTTTTAGTGAAATTTCACAGATGACAAAATCAATAATTTGGTACAATTTTTTTTTTGCCAGAAGCACCCTACACATCCATAATGCTAACGTCCTCTCTGCTCACACACAGAAACCCTAATGTAAAAAAATGTCAGTACTAAGAGGTTTCTCACAGCTACAAACTTATAAGTATTATAAGTGATGAATTAAGTGACTTATACAGGCAATTACATAGCACAAGCTTCAGAAATGTCACTCCTGCTGCCCACCAATGTAGTTGTGTGCTTATTTTGCAGGAACTAAGCACAATTTAGATGAAAGTGAACTGAGTTCACCTTTTTAATTTGGTTGCTGTGTTTACTGATTGATTTTCACTTATTGCCTGGAATTGTTCTTTACATTTAACATTTCCTTCCCATAATATATTTGCAGTTCCCCCTCTTTTCCCCAAATTGTTTATTTTGTTGTGTTCTTCTATACCTACCCACTTTTCTTAGAACTTTGCTGATTGACACCAGTGACCTTGATACGTAGAGCCTGCATGTTGACAGAAAACTAGATAATAGAATTGTGTTAATGATCACAATATTTGCATCATATCTTAACAAATTTGCATTATTCCAGCAATTATTTCTGTAGACCACAGCTGCCTGTATGACAGAATATAAAACACATTTATCAAGGAGCTATATGAATAACTAGTTTGCTACAGATGTATGCCCATAAAGAGATAATATATACATAACCGGTATGATGCAATCTGTCAGTAATATTAACACAGCAGTCTTTGTTTTCTGAGTCTGTCCTGTAACATAGTTTTATCTCCTTTTGATTCTGCCAGCAAAGTACTAAAGTAGTTCAACTTCCTTTAACAGATCAAACTGTCCAACAAAAATGACAGTTAGAGGGTTGAGACAAACTATTTAACACTGACAGGGTGCTTACAATGGTCAGTTTCTATTCATTTAGTAAAACCTTTATCCCAAAAAGGAAAACTCCTCTTTCTGTAATTGCTTTCAAAGTGTAAAAATATTTTAATTTGTTAGTCACTTAAGTAAAGTCTATCTAATGTTATTAGTCCATCTACCCTCTACTATCTAAAACTACCCTCTCCACAGGCTGACAATGCTGTTGTCTAAGGGTGGCTACGCTGCTTCTCCATAGACAGAGTAGAAGAGTGAGCGTAGTCATCCTAAGATGGGAAGACTGTCACTGACCCGATTACCAGGCGAAAACAAATGAAAAAAAGCCTAAAAAGTAAAAACTAATGCAGCCACCAAATATAAGGATTGGTAAACTGCAATATATTACATGTTTGTTTTTGGGGTTAGATGACTTTGAAGAAACAAATCAACATTGGCTTTTACTGAAACTTTGATTAACTAGCATCTAATCACTGAAATTAGTTAAACAAATCCTACCAATTTTTTCCAACGACGGGAATCCTTCTATTCCATGTGACTACTATATAAACAAGCCATACTCTCAAGATAGATGTTGTGGATCAAATAAGGTAGTAGACTGCACTGAATAACTGCCACAGGCAGTATACAAAAAAAAAGTTTCCCCTCGCAATGCTTCTTCTTAAGAAGGCGCTATCTCCGAGTACCTTCTTATTTTGGGACTTTAATTCCACCCTAACTAATAGTTAGTTATGAGTCAAGTGAAAAAAAAATCACTTTGCATGTTTCTGCATGTAACAGCTGAATGTAATGCCCCACAGGGTCCAACAGTGCCCAGCTACATATGTGTCCAATTAACACATTGCACCATGCAACACACTGACCATGCATTACATGTGTGGCAGATGCATTGCCATTCATTTGAATGACACCTCAAATGCAACTCCTGCCTGCAATGCGATTGACTGCACCACCCACATGTCAGAAGTCCTCCTCTGCAGTCATTGGTTGATAGGAAGCTAGAAATCCTAGCAACCAAAGACCAAATGGAAACACGGTCCCATCACCGACCTGCACTAGGCTAATGCTTGCAATGGATGCACTGGATGCATTGTCCAACCCACCGACCTCCTACATTACATTCTTAATTGAAAGCCTGTATGTTGTACCTAACATGCACTTGGTCCCTAAGGTGTTAAAGTTTGCTCAGTATGGCAGCAACATTGAAGTACATATTCATATGCAATATTTATACAAATCAACAATATATTGTTAAATCTTGTACGTAATGCTCCTCCTCATTATACTACTGCCATATTTGTATTGTATGAAATCTATGGCAAATATAACGTGCCTAAGGTTTCTTTTAAATAATAAACATAATTTAAAAAGTGTCTAATAATAGGTTTATTATTAGACATTATATTTAGTTACCTATCCGTTTGCTTAATAACTAGCCATACTGTTAAAATATTTGAACAATCCAGCAAGAGAACATTGCAGAACTATTTAGGAAGTAATCGTGCATGGATAATTTAAAGCAGAACTAAACCTTCCTATTGTTTAAAGCCAAGGATGGTGCCACCTTATCCTCTGTTTAGATCTGAAGTAGCTGTATGTGTGATCAGCTATGCTACCAGCCATTTGAAGACTTAAAATTTAAGTTAAGAGCTATCATAATGTAATAACAATACCTTTATGATGAAACACACTGTGATATGTGCAGTAATCTGGGATCACTCAGAGATAGTATGTTGGATGTTTAATCCCTGCTCAAAAGTTCAATCATGAAATAATGGCTTGTATTACTTCATACAGGTATAATGCAACAGTCTCTAAGGGGTTATATAGATAGAGGAAATTAAGTAGTCTTTGACCTGTATTGCTTCATACAGACATAGTACAATAGTCACTCAGTGTTCACATTCATGGAGAGAATGAGGAAGTCTATGACTTGTATTAATTCATTCAGATATAGTACGATAGTCTCTTTAAAAGATAGTCTCTTTTTAAAATTCACAGAGAGAACATGAAACCTATTCATAGGATAATGTCCCCAATTTATAAATAATATGGTGATGCATGCAGTTAGTAGAATCCTCACTGGAGGTGTTGTGGCTTGATGGGGTACTTTGGATTCTGCTGGAGTAATGGATCAAGCTGTGTGTATGCAGAGTTAAGTAATGCAGAGTGCATGCAGGGGAATGGCTGCAAAGTTGGTTAATGCAGAGTGCACATAGGGAAACAACAGCAATACTGGATAATGCAGACTGCACACAGGGAGATAGCAGCAGTGTTGGATCATGCAGAAGGCACACAGGGAGATGGCAGCAGCGTTAGATAATGCAGAGTGCACACAGGCAAAGGCTGGAGAAGATATGTAAGGGTTAAGTCCCTGTTGCTGCAGGAGCAATGGGAAATTGACTTGCCACAGTAGACAGGAAGCTGATCCAAAAAGACTCCATCCTGCTGATGAAGGCGAGAAGCCGCTAGATGAGTCAGCTTAAGGAGGAAGAGAGCAGGTGACGTTGCAGGACCTGATTTGGTTGAGGGTGGCTCTCCACTTCGATCCAGGAGGAGACTAAGGTAAGCATATTACACATAAGCACACTAGCAACTGTGACAAATATCACCAGACCTGGAATGTAACGGTCTTAAAGTTACACTAAACTAAAGTCTACTAAATTTAAAAAATGCATTCAAGTGCAATAACTATTAACAACAATTTTGCATATTTGTATATCACTCAGCTGTGGATCCTCAAATGATCTCTGAATTTCCTGCTGACACTGTCCTTTCTTCTGGAAGGTGGCTACTTTTGCTCTCTATGGTCCCTGTGTGTGTTGTAGTAGCCAACACTCCAAGCTCACTCCTGTGATGGACTACAATCTCATGCTTAGTTTATACTGTTTATGTTTATACTCATTTGTATTAAGAATGTAATCTATCATGGGAGTGAGCCTGGAGCAGTGGCTACTTTACAACATACACAGGGGCCACCCTCCAGATGGAAGGACAGTGCCAGCACCAATTCAGAGATTATTTTATGATCTACATCTGAGTGATGCACAAATAAGCTACAACCTCAATTCCCAAAAAGTTGGGATACTGTGAAAAATCTACATAAAAACAGAATGCAATGATTTGCAAATCTCATAAATCCATATTTTATTCACAATACAAAATAGAAAACATCAAATGTTTAAACTGAAAATTAAGAAATTGATGGCAACAACACTTCTCAAAAAAGTTGGGACTGGACCATGTTTTTTATGATGTAGCATCCCCTCTTCTTTAACCTCCCTGGCGGTATGATTATGTCAGGAATTTTGTTGTTACACTTTTCACTTTTGAATTTCCCGCCGGGTGTGACGCCCGAAAACGAAACTAAAAGTCAGATGCCGGCTTTTAGTTTCATTTTCGAGCCGCGTATAGCAGAGGACGCCGCGGGCTCGCAGGGACAAGGTGAGTGTCACTTTTCTCTGCAGCCCCGAGTCTGGCTCGGGGTTTACCGCTCCTAGCATTGAAAATTCACCCCGAGCCAGACTCGGGATTACCGCCAGGGAGGTTAAACAACACTCAGTAAACGTCTGTGAACTGAGGAGACCAATAGCTAGAGTTTTAAGAGAGGAATGTTGTCCCATTCTTACCTGATATAGGATTCTAACTGCTCAACAGTCCTGAGTCTTCTTTGTTGTATTTTTCATTTCAAGATGTGCCAAATATTTTCAATTGGTGAAAGGTCTGCAGGCAGGCCAGAAAAGACAGCAACGTTTCTTGATCATGTTCAGATATGGATTCTTCTTTGCATGATAGAGCTTTAACTTGCATTTTTGAATAACGCGGCGAGTGGTGTCCACAGATAGTGATTTTTCGAAGTATTCCTGGGCCCATGTAGTGATGTCATTCACAGAATCATGACTGTTTTTAATGCAGTGCCGTCAGTGACGATCCGAAGATCACGGGCATTCAATATTGTGTATTGGCCTTGTCCCTTGTACACAGAGATTTCTCCAGATTCTCAAAATCTTTTGATGATATTATGTACTGTAGATGATGATATATTGAGTCTTTGCAATTTTATATTGAGGAACATTATTCTGAAATTGTTCAATTTTTAGATGCTCCTTTTCATAGATTGGTAAACCTCTGCCCATCTCTACTTCTGAGACATTCTGACTCTCCAAGATGCTTGTTTTATACCCAAGCATGTTATTGACCTGTTGCCAATTAACCTAATTAGTTGCAAAATGTTCTTCCAGCTCTTTCTTGTAGTAGCACTTACTTTGCCAGCTTTTTGTTGCTCTATCCCAACTTTTTTGAGACCCGTTGCTGCCACCAATTTCAAAATTACCTTATTTTTTCTTAAAATGTTACACTTTCTCAGATTAAACATTTGATATGTTTTCTATTTTATATTATGACTAAAATATGGGTTTATGAGATTTGAAAATTATTGCATTCTGTTTTTATGTAGATTTTACACTTTTTTTGGAATCGGGGTTGTACATTTTTGTTAATAGTCAAGGTACTTGAATGCATTTGTAAGATTTAACTGCTAAATTTAGTGTCACTCTAAGAAACAGTTCAATGAATGGGTTCCACCTAAATAATTAGAGCAAACCAACATTGCAACAATTTTGAGTACGCTTACACTTTAGAAATACAGAAGGCTGAACTTTAGAGCCACATTAATTTTGCTTTCTGCTGCAATCAACTATTAGCTTAAAAATATATTACATGTGGAAAATATATTGCATGGAGTTTTTTTTTTACTAATGAAAGTATATTTCAATAAATGGCATATGTGGCACCTATGTTGGGTTCCCCACAACAGCAACAAAAAGAGTAATCAGTTTGTATGTTTATGTTGACTTTGAAATTAGACATTTATCAACTGCATGTACAGTAAATCTGCATTGATCAGTCACCTTATTTTTTTCTTCATAGATAAATCTGGGCTCTACAAGGAATACTGGTGAAGATACGAGTTTAAAAAAGAGAATGTTGAACAGTGCCTGATCTGTATAACAGGGCATTTAAAACTAATTACTACTACTGTTTATACAACCTAATTTTGCTAGGAAAATGTAGTAAATTAACTCATAATGTCAAGGTTAAGATCCCCCAATATGGTTTGTTTTAGTTTAATTGTTACAAATTGAATTCATTACAATTGTCACTGATGCTACAAGACATAGAAACTGCTTCCTTTTCACAGTCTTAAAGCAAAGATTCTTTTGTTCATCTTTATAATCAGCCTAGAAAATATATTTAGAACAGCAGGAATTAAAATACTGGAACACACCAGTCTGATTTTCAAATGGCAATAACTAGAGTGCCATGTAAAGAGCTGTGTTCAATAGAAATCAAAATATTGGCCCTTTTACCCTTTGCACCAATCTAAAACATATCATATTCATTTTGAATAACACACTCACACATTATACAAAGTAATTTATTAATTTAGCAGATTTTCCACCTAGGTTTTATGTTGTGCAGATGTTTGTAAATGAAAATGTGTTACAATGAACAAAACAGAGTGTAAAACTAAGGTTATTTAGTAAAACTATGACGGGAATTTATCAAAATTGGAGCAGACAAAAACTGGAGCATCTGTGCATGGCAACCAATCAGCTTATCTCTTTCATTTTCAAATCTTAACTGAACCAACTGAAGAGAGAAGCTGATTGGTTGCCATGCACAGCTGCTCCAGTTTTGAAAAATTCCCCCCAATGCATTTTTATGCAAACATTAAAGTAACCCACAGAAACCAATCAGTTATTATTTCTTAAATAAAAAAACGACTGTAGCGCTCACCGTCAAAGAAGCCGCTGGAGGATTGGGTCTTCCATAGCTTGCCTAGGAATTTTTAGCAACCTGGCTGCACCAATAGCAATCACTGCCCTTATGTGGTGACCAATAAAGCTAGGATCCAGACAATAGATATGATGCCAAAGAAACTTTATTTTAGAACTTCAGGGAGAGAGGTTTAGGGCTAGGAACATCCAGGAGACTCCTTTAAGTGGTAGAGAAAAGTACCTGCTGCCTCCACAGACAAGGCCTTTAAGCCAAATGTGACAATCTTTTTTTAGAGCACCTGGCCAAGCAGTACTTGAATCAGAAGTCAAGAATCAGACTCTCCAGTTTCAGCAGGTTCCCCATGCCTGTTGAGGTTACTCTGACATCTTCATCCTTAGTATCAGCCACTGGGCCCCCATACTCAGGCCTAAGTGTGAGCACATAGCTAGTCCTCTGGGCTGCAGGCCTAACCAAATTGGACAGTCAGTAGCAGCCTCCCCCCAGACAGGGGCCAGGGGGAGAAAGAGAGCCTCACATGGTCCACCCTGTAAATGTATGTCTTCTCCTAGCATGCACCACTGGCCATGAACCTCCTAGTGACCAGGGAGACATAGATATTTATTATATTAGTTTGTTGTATATTCATAACAATCTCTTATTGATTGCTCTGCTCTATGGCAAGGATACACACAGCAGCAGGCAGATTCAAACAATAACAGACTGATAAGGGGAAACCAAATGAGCATAGACTATTAGATCAGTATCAGACTGAATACAACCTGACAACAATTACATTTAACTAAGCACTCCAGCTTACAGGGTGCTACACTACTATAAATGAGGATAACCAAAGTGAATATGGAAGGAAGCAAAGTTATAAATACAGGAATATATAATATTAAACAATATCATTCTGAAAAAAACTACTACTACTATTACTACTGTAATAAATACTGAATACAGAAAATCATTTGGTTACCAGATAATAAATGTATATTATATAATATTAATTGTTTCATCTTTGCACAAAGGTTCGTACTATATACATTTTTTTATTAGACGTGCATTTCCCAAACTGCTTAGTCAAATAAAACTTGAAACTTATGATTTTGACTTATGATGACAGTAAAATGCATCCCAAAAAATTAATGTTAAAATTTTCCCATTTCAAATAGGCAGCGTTTATTTTTATATCCCTCTGTAGGGAGTATCATGGCTATATTTACCATAGGGTACTAGTTGGCTAGTGCCAAGGAAAGAAGGGGTAGAGGAAGAAACACAAAGCTTCTATATTTAAAATTGTGATGACTCATTTTGTTTCCATCTTTTAGGTTCCTCTTGACATTTGAGGCTAAATTTATCAAGAGAGCTGTAAAAAGAAAACCAATGCAGGAGGTGCTGACAAGAGTCATAAATAATTTTCTCTTGTTTTGTGACCTGTACAATGAACAACAAATATTCATCAAAGGATTAATTCACAGGGCCAATTAGGGCCATTCACTGCCATTGATTATGGTATTTCTGTGGCTGGAACAACAGGTGTTTGTGTTCAGCCATGGCCAGGAAGCCTGCACAAGCTGACCGGAGCAGCCACTGTCTGTTCACATGTAACCGCACATTGAGCAGTTACATGCGGCTAGGGACAGATGAGCAGCAGCTGGACATAAACTGTTTGATGCATGGTTACATGCAGGCAGCTGGAGCTCCTGTCAGCCTGACTTGTACAAGCTTCTTGACTGTGGCTGTTCACAAACACCTGTAATCCCAGCTGCAGAAATACACTGATTACTGCCAGTATATGTTCCTAACTGACTGTGTGAATGAGACCTAAAGCAGACAACAAGCTGCCAACAATAGCGTATTCCAGATGTAGTTTTTACTACAATAATCACATAACAGAGGTAGAGCTTATACAAAATGTCATCATCATTCCAGTGATGATGACAGATGATAAACACAGACCTGCGTGATTTCAAATATCTTGAATATTCTTTGCACTGCCATTAAAAATTAACCTGAAAGTGTATAAAAAAGCAGAATATTTATTTTTTGGATTGGTGTTGCTGAGGGTCTGTCACAGAGGGCAACCATAGGAAACTTAATTCTGCCACCAGGGCAACATCTCGGCCTGTTAAAACGCCTTCCTCCCACCAGAAAGCAGCCTAGGCATGCCCAGATACATGCCTAGCTCTGAATTGTTTATTTTTTATGCAATATTACACTGAAATACTTACTATGGTGACATGTTTTCAGCTAGAGGTGACAGTGACTGTAATAACACCTTCAGAAGCATGCCACCAGACTATTTATTTTTACCAGCTCTTGCCCTGACGGCACCATTTATGATTGTTCTTTACATGTTTTTTGACCAAGACACCCACAGGATTTAACAATTAAACTCATATTTTGAAAAGCAGTGCAATTACACATACACTACAACACCAATTTTCCCAATATGTTTAAGGACACATATAATTTTTTTACATGTACATCCAACCCTCACTATGTGACTGTTGGCCTTCTAAGGCTGATTTCCAACCAGAGCTTTAATTTCAATAAAATATAAGAATATCACAAGAGCTCTTATTTTCAAAGACCCCAATTTACAAATGTATGTCCCAAACTGAATGAAACTTGTGCTGACAGTAAAATAGATGCTGAACTTTTCTTATGGAAATACTAGTTGCCTTAATTTGTTGCAGTGACTCAAAAATATATATTTTTTCTTAGCTGCTCAGATCAAGAATATTGTGAACCTAGATATTGCCTCATTAGAGAAACAATAAGAACACAAGCTTTGTGCGACACCTTCACAAAACCTTTATTGTACAATAGCAATGACTGGTATTCACAAACATTCTTTAAAAACTGGTCTTGATATCCGTGAAGAAACCTGTTTAACCCTCAATACTCGGAAGAAATACCAACAGATGATCCTGTTGGACATTACAAAGCTGCTGTCTCTAGTGTGCGTTATCACTAACATGTTTCAAGGGTGGTCCCTCTTTATCAGAGCATGCAGGGTGGTCTGCCCTAAAACACCGCATGTTGTCTAATGAGATCAGCTATGGGAATTTCTTCTAAGTTTTGAGGGTCGAGTAGGTTTCTTCCTGTTTTTCCATGTCAAGATGAGTTTCTAAAGACTGTTTGTGAGTACCAGTCTTTGTTAATATATGATAAAGGTTTTGTGAAGGTATCATACAATGTGTGTGACTTTTTTTAAATATGGGTGGGAGTTGGGGTGCAGGTAATTATAAAAAATAACTTGGAGATCTGCTTTAGGTTAGAGAGTCATCATGGAGCAAGGAAACAGGAAAATTGTATTTCGTACTTACCATAATTTTCCTTTCCTGTCCAGATCCCTGGCAGCACACAAATGGGTTAATCCCTTCCTCCTCCCCCTAATCAGGATCGTAACTCATAAAAGCTGAAAGAGTCCCCTGGCTTGCCATTCCATAACTCGACTACTATACGGGTGGGCCTTGTGCTGCCATGGAGCTGGACAGGAAAGGAAAATTATGGTAAGTACGAAATACAATTTTCCTGTTTTCCTGTCAGCTCCATGGCAGCACACGAATGGGAATGAACTAGCCAAAAACAGGGGTGGGTATGCTTGAATTTTTTTTAATCACAACTCATGGTAGAAGAAATAACCTTACTTACAACTTTAGTTAAGGCAGCTGGATCTACACAGTAGTCTGTCATGAACATGTGCGGAGAAGACCATGTGGCCGCTTTACACAGAGTCTCTAAGGAAACACGATTGGGTGCAGCCCATGATGTGGCCAGATTCCTAGTGGAATGAGCAGACACCCCACTTGGGACAGTTATGTGCTCGGCCTCATATGTTAACAATAGCACCTTCCCTATCCAGGATGCTATGAGCCTACTGGATGCTGTAGCATCCTTCCTGGCACCTGCGGAACGATAGAGATGACCCGTAGACCTGAGCCCTTCCGTGACCAAAATATACACTTTTAGCGTATTACATACGTCCAAGCGGCTAATCTGGCTCCCATCATCTGACTTGAAGGTTGGTAATACTATTTCTTGGTGCATGTGAAAGTCAGTCACAACTTTGGGAATGTCCCTCAACATGGGAACTAGAATCACTCCATCTGCCAGGAAAGTGGTGAAGTGTTCTTTAAACACAAGAGCGGCCAACTCTAAAACCCGTCTGGTGGAGGTGATAGCAACTAGAAAGGCAGGGTTTAATGTGAGGACTAGTAGTACTGGGCTTCCTAGAATGAAGAAGAGTATCGACTACCCTATCTGAGCAACCAAATGTGAGAAGTCTCCGCCTCTCAATATCCATGTTGCTAGACAAAGGGGTCTATTCACAAAGCTGCCGAGGGCAGCCGAAAGATACCCATCAGGCGGAGGAGAGGATACTGAGGCCCCTTGGGCCATTCGGAATCACTGTCAGGAGAGCCACCTATTCTCTCTGGAGTCTCCTCAGAAATTGTAGTATGAAAAGGCGCTGGTGGCAAGGCGCAAGCCGTCCGAATGTCCATTCTGCTCTCAGGGCGTCCGTCGCCACTGCTTGTGCACATTGAAACTCCGAGAAGAACTTCACGACTTCAGTGTTGTTCGGGACAAAAATAGGTCCACTTCTGGGGTTAAGCCCCAGGACCCCGTGTCCTGAAATACTTGATCGAGGAGACACCACTCGTTGTTGTCCAGAGGAACTCTGGATAGATAATCTGCTTTGTGATTGAGGGGACACGTACACTGCCGATAAGTGAAGATGGATCTGAGCCCAGGTCATAATAGGAGAGACTTCTTCCAGCAGGGCACGACTGCATGCACCCCCTTGCCTCCTGATACAAGCCACCGCTAAGGTATTGTCGATTTTCATCAGAACTGACTTCCCCAGGATAAATCGCCCTCAGCTCCAGGACATTGGAGGCAACCCCTACTGCAGGAAAGGACCAGTGACACCGAGCACCCTCGCTCAGACAGACGGCACCCCAACCCCATTCGCTGGCATCTGAGGAATTCACCGTCCACGTGGTAAGGAGGAGAGACTGACAGCCTAGTAGGTTGCAGCCCATGAACCACCACCCCAGGCTGCTCCGCATTGGGGAGACATCCAAATGAGTTGGTGGAGACTTTCCGGCTTCCACTGCCTCAAGAAGCCGGTCTGAAAGAAACAAGCAATTGGGCCAACTGGACTGCAGGAATCGTTGACACCATGGACCCGAAAATCTGAAGACAATGAGACACTAACAGTAGATCGTGAGATAGGGCACCCGAGAGGCACTGCCTTGCGCCCAGAACCTCTTCTGGGGAAGAGAGACTGCACCGTATGCAATGCACTGTATGACTTACCTCCAGTGGCCTTAGCTGTTCCGGAGTCTAGTTTGTTGCAGAGTAGCAACTGACCCGCAAATGCAATTACATCATCCCTGCTTGGATGTGGGATCCGCCACCCATGGTCTGAGCCACAGAGCCCTTCTGCCCGCCACTGCGGCCAACATAACTTTGGCTAAAATTTAACATTGACCGAACCTCGGTGAAGAATGTAGAAGACAATCTGATATTCTTTAAGCGGTCTAAGATCTCAGATTTACTAAGATCCTCCAAAACCGCTGCTTCAGCGCTGTCCCCCCAAGCCTCCAGGGCCTTGGAAGGTACTGCAATAGCAACTGCAGGTTTGCAGGCCCCGCCGGCCAAGAGATAGATCTTTTTAAGATCCAAATATGCCCATCTGTCCAACACATCCTTAAGGGTAACAGCATCACCAAGGGGCAGCGTGACATGCCTTGCCAGCCTCATTAAGACCGCATTAACCACAGGCGATACATTCTTCATCTGAAGAGGGAGAATCAGAATGGGGTCCGGAGGGGGCGCCAGCTCTAGAAGGGCCCGGAATATCCTCCTGAGCTGGATCTACAGTAGGCTGGTTTAAGGACTGGCCCTATGCAGAAGAAACATTTCTTGAGGGTATCCTGAAAGGCTTTCTGTAGTAAATAAATAACCTGCATATACCTGCCTCCTTGTCTGTAGTGGCCTCTGAAAACAGGATTCGCATGCCGTTTTCTCTGGTAAGGCCACATTGGTACATGCCCAATAAGCCCCTGAAGGGGCCGAGGATGGTGGGAGGGCCCTGGATGCTCTGACGTAATCCGCTGATTTACAGACGGAAACCGGTTGCAAAATCTTCTGTTGGAACGACGAGTGTCTTGCTCTGGAGACGGTAATCTTCCTCAACTAGATGCAGAAGACTCACTGCGCTCCCGAACATGGCGAGAGCCGGACCTGGACAAACCGAACACAGGGTAGGTATATGATAAAAAAAAAAGGCTGACCTTTAGACAGCAAACCACGATGAGGAGCAGGCGCCTACCTTCTTTGCAACTGGCGATCTTTGACGGGTGGGGATATGTCTCGAGGCATGCATGCATGAAAAATGCTAGCACAACCAACAGCAACTACAATAATCAGCTAACGATGAATATAAGCACTTACTTATCCCATGAATGCCGTGGCTTGGCTGGCTGTGTACCACAAGGATCAAAACAGACAGCCATCTCTGAAGGGCTGGGTGACTTAAATAGCCCCCCTAATAACTCCTCCACCAGAAGGAACGCAGACTGCCCAGCCGGCGGTGGAGCCGCACTGGAATGAATAGCCTTCGTTCCACTCTCCCCCGGAGTGGAACGCATAGCGTGCGTTCCACCTGCCGCCGCAAGTCTTACAATGGAGAGGCCAGAAGCTCCCCGGCGGCAAAAATTACATCAGTGGAACGCACAGCGTGCATTTCAACCCCGCCGCTGGGAGCCCCAGACAGCAAAGCAAGGAGCCACAAACACCGGCTCCACACAGGTTATGGCACCACAGGCTCTTGTCACTAACACAATACAAGAAATACAACAATGAGAATCCCGAATAACAGACAGAATAGGCCTGCAATGAAGCAACAACTCCATAAGTTACATTTTAAACATTACCAACGCTGGGGAACCACAGGTGACAGACAAAATATTCACAAGAAAAGCACCCAAGAGTTAGGGCACAAGATGAAGCTGACAGAATTAGCAAACACCTTTCTGTAAGATCCAGTTAAAAGATTTAGTAGCAGAGCTACAAGTCACAGCAGCCTGCACTCAGCAAGAACCTGAAAGCAAGCTAATGGGTGTTTCAGGTAAATACCTGCAAGAGTCAGCTTAGGCATTAGCAGCACCACAGAATCACATATGTAAAGGTGGCCATACAACTTACAACCATTGTACAACTTTTGTTGTGCAGACATCTCACCTTTATACAATTTTCTTACAACTAACCCATCATGCACAGACCAATGTAGTTCACAAACAACGCTTGTCAGCATCACCACCTAGCTGATTTACATTGATGAAAAGGACAAACTTTCGTTTGAGCATGTGCAGTTTGCATCTAGAGATTTTTATTGTACAACCACGCCATTAACCTGTCAATTTTCATCCAAATAGACAAACGTTTTCTGCTGAAAGACAAAAATTCTCCAGATAACTGTAAGGTGTATGGGCACCTTTAGGCACACAGACCAGGTAGGAATATCTCCTCCACCCATAATGAGCAACAGCAGTATACTTACACCTTGTTAGCCAGGCCCCAAGGATCACCAGCAGTGCTCCCATGGACCTGCACCATTTAGAAAAGGGTTCACAGGGACTTCGCCAACTGAAGGAGGTAGAAGAAGAAGGCGGACAGCAAGAACTTTATCCCTGCTAGGTAGGCACACTGCTCTGATCCTGGCATGTCGGAGGAAAGAAAAGGAACGGCAAGCCAGGGGACTCTTTCAGCTTTTATGAGTTACAATCCTGATTAGGGGGAGGAGGGTGGGATTAACCCATTTGTGTGCTGCCATGGAGCTGACAGGAAAATAAGTTTACACATTCTAGAGTTAATTTCTAAGGCAAGATATTCAGACTGAATCTGAAATCTTCTGTTCTAATTGATTCTGAGCTAGACACAAATAACCAAAGTGGAGACGGTGGCTTTAAAATTGGACACTCTATGTGCAATCTCCTTTAGATTTACCAAAACTATGTAGTATGAGGGCCTACCTAAGCAATCATGTCAGTTTTTATCCAATAATTTAGACTCTACCAATAACTAAACAGTTATTGTTAGATTGACTTTGCAACAAAATACCCAATCATGTGCAAGGAAACAAAAGCGGTGTTTTTGCTTGCAAATTATCGGATAATGGAAGTTAGCAGAGCTTCACCTCATTCACTAAGCTAAGCAAAAATTCCCTTGCAAAGTGAATACTCTATTTGTCTCTAGTAAGTGAACCCCTTAATGTTAAAAAACAAGCTAGCTGTTGTGGCCAGCATTATGCTGCAGTGAAAGATCTCACAACTTAATTTTGGAGCATTATAAGCGGCTGTCAATAATTGAACCCCACATTCTTCTAAATTACATTTTGCTTGGTTGCGCTGAACCTTTAACCATGTTTCTTGCAGAATATTATATGTACTTGTTTTTCTGTATCATTTATGCAGTTAGTCTAAAAAAATGTAAACATTATTTTATAATAAATACCAATAATATTGAATAATAAAACAAACATAAAGGTAAAAAAAACAGTAAATGAAACCAGAATATTTTAAACTATCCAAGTTAGAATCATTCAATTCCATACTTTAATCTGAATTATACGTGTTAATGTCATATTTTATTGGAATATTTCTCGGTTGAAGGTTTTATTTGCTACAGAGAGACCTATTTAATCAATTTGTTCCATACTTACTTAAGCTAATGCATATTACAATTAAACCGTTTTACAAATGTGTACTTCTTTAGAATCATTTTATTACTTCCTGATAAATTTCACACCAAGGGGCAATTTAATAAACTGTGGTAGTTTAATGTGTTTAACATGCAGACCAAAATGTATTATGCTCAAAATCCCTGTGTGCTGTCCCTTTGTACAAGATAAGCATAGTATATATTCTTGTGTCTTTGTTACTATTTTATTAATAGAAATTATTACCAAGTGTAAATTGTGTCTAGAATTTACACTGCCTCCTTCATATAATGTAATTTTTTTACAAAGATCAAAAAATAATTATTAATTTTGCACATCATCAAATAATTGCTTTCCAGAATAACTAGAAAAATCCTAACGGCTAATTTTTCCAATTAGGCACATTTTTAATTTTGGTAAAAAATACTCCATACAGACTTCTCATATAGTTCCTACCATTTTTTATAAACCTAAAATATCTAGGAAGGGTGTTAATATAAAAATATTTTAGTAGAAAATAGAGCTTTTCTTAATTGACCATTCATATTTCTGTAT
>NW_017306373.1:1304821-1315822 GCF_000935625.1 Nanorana parkeri
TATATATAAAACACACACAGTATATGTACCGTATATAGTAGTATTTTTTAAGAGGCTGGGAAGCCAGCCAATTAACAATGAGAATGGATAAAGTTGCTGTAATAGTAGCACCACTTGAGATCAAATACCTAAAGCAGATCTCCAGGATTTTCAAAAGTAAACCCTTGCAGTGGGTCTACCCCTGCACTGCAAGGGTTAACTGCTCATTTTGGTCTAGGGAACAGAATAAAGAAGATACATTCACTCAATCCTCGATCCTGTGATTGTGACCACTCACCTCTCTCACCCTCCACTCTGGCTGTGAAATGTCCCTCGGCATCCTCATATTTAAAACAAGTGAATGGCCCTGACATTAACATGATGACGTCAGCGGGCCTTAGACTGCCAGAGCCCAGGGAAGAAAAGGCTGTGGGGACAGGTCTAACAGCCAAGTGGGATCAAGAATCAGGTGAGCATATTTTCTTTATTTGCACCCCTTAAACAAAACAAGCAGATAACCCTTGCAGTGCAGGGGTAGCATCACTTCAAGGATTAAAGGAGAATTATGGGGTGAGTAAAAAGCACTCATCCCCATAATTAAAGAAGACCTGTGACACTGAAACTGTCACAGGTCGGCTTTATTGTTCGCAAAGTCAGCGAACACACATCGCTGATAGCTGACTTCCCGATCCTCTCCCTTTTGTTTTGACAGGTTGAAAAGCTTTTGTGACATCTTATTATAGAATAATATTGTATAACTGTTCTTTCTTTTAATCTTAAAAATCAATTCTGGATATTTTTCAAAGTAATAAGCAAGGTATTGCCTAACCAAGGGCATGGGGATCTGGGAGCTACAATGGGTGACATACAAATGCAAATAAAAAAAAATACTGTTCAATGTGCAGTGAGTCCTCTTTTCTATGCAACTTTGAGGGGGGGGGGGCACATGAGAAAACACCATTCTTTTAAAAATGCTTGGGAGATGCCTTTAAGCTGCATTCAGTGTTACAGAAGAGTATGATGCCCATGGAAAGCATTAGCAGTACCTTATTTTGGCATTGCATATATATTTTTAAATTCTACATTTAGCTTGGCTTAAATACAGAGCAACACCCCATTCTTAATATATTTAGCTTTAACCACTTGCTGACAGGGGTGTTAAACCCCCTTCCTGTCCAGGCCATTTTTCAGTATTTAGCGCTGCTGTACTTTGACTGACATTTATTCTGCCATGCAACGCTGTACTGAAATTAATTTTATACCATTTTTTAGGGACAGATAGAGCTTTCTTTTGGTGGTATTTAATCACCACTGGGGGTTTTGTTTTTTTACTATATAACTAAAAAAGTACTGTACATTTTTAAAAAAAAAAAAACAGTTTTCCCTCCGTTATTACCCACATTTTTGGTAAAATATAAAAGACGGGGTCACGTCGGGTAAATAGACACCAAACATGTCAAGCTTTAAAATTGCGTGCGCCCACAAAATCGCAAAAAACGACCATGCCTAAAATTGGCCATAGATGACACTTTAAAAGCTTTTACCGCTCATCAGTTTAGTGTTAGGAGTGATTGATGGCCCTAAAATTATTGCTCTCACTGCGACGTTTGCGGCGATATGTAACATGTACGGCGCAATCGTTGTTTTTGCACGTAGGCACGCCCGACACATATTTACAGGTATAAGTGCGTGCGCGGGAGTCGGGGGACTTAAAACTTTTTTGGGTGGTTTATTTTTTTTTATATGATATTTTACGATGGGGCAGCTGGGGGTTAAAAAAATTCATTTTTCTAAGGTAATTTTGGTAGTAGCCCCTGATTTGTTTTTTTGTATTTACATAATAGGTCTAAATTGAGTGGTGGAAGTAGAAGCCACAACAGCCCTAAAAGCTATAGGAAAAGTTACAAAACTAAATAAAGTTAAAGGAATACATTTTTGTAATACTTCCACAAATCACTGTCTGTGAACACAGTTCACCGTGCCATCCAAAAATGCAAGTTAAAGCTCTGTCATGCAAAGAAGAAGCCATATCTGAACATTATCCAGAAACGCAGCCGTCTTCTCTGGGCCAAAGCTCATTAAAATGGTCTGTTGCAAAGTGGTAAACTGTTCTGTGGCCAGACTAATCAAAATTTGAAATTCTTTTTGGCAACCATGGGCATCACATTCTCTGGACGAAAGAGGAAAGGCACCTTTTGGCTTATCAGCACTCAGTTAAAATGCTTGCATCTCTGATGGTATGGCGGTGCATTAGTGCATATGGAATGGGCAGCTTGCACATCTGGAAAGGCACCTTCAATTCTGAAAGATATATCCAGGTTTTAGAGCAGAAAATGCTCCCATACAGACAATGGGGTCTATTCACGAAGCTGCCAAAGGATCTGGCCGTAGCTTCGGCCACAGGACCCCTTCGGTTCACTAGAACCGAAGGGGTAGTAGTTTACGGCTGAAATTAGCCGTACCAGCCTGAAGTGAATAGCCGAACAGTGTTCGGCTCACTTCACTTCAGATCGGTCATTCACTCGGCTGCCCTCGGCAGCTTCGTGAATAGACCCCAATGTCTTTTTCAGGGAAGGCCTTTTATATTTCATCAGGACAATGCGAAACTGCATACTGCATCTATGAATATAGCATAGCTTTGTAGTAGAAGAGCCCGGGGTGCTTAACTGGCCTGTCTACAGTCCAGATCTTTCACCAGTTGAAATGAAAAATACAATAAAGAAGACCCAGGACTGCTGAGCAGTTAGAATCCTATATCAGGTGCAAATGGGACAACATTCCTCTCCCAACTGGTGTTCTCAGTTTGCAGGCATTTACAGAGTGCTGGTAAAGAAGAGGGGATGCTACACCGTATTAAACATGGCCCTGTCCCAACTTTTTTGATATTATTTGTCAGAATTTTCAAAATGACCTTATTTTATTCTTAAAATGGTACATTTTCTAATTTTAAACGTCGGATATGTTTTCTATATCCATATTTCAGAATCAATAGCCACAAATAAAGCACAGTGAATGAGAGAATGTAAGCATCTGGAATAGGCTGCAATGTAAGGGAGAGTCGAGGCAATTTTTTAATCATGAAATAAAAATTAGAGTATAGTATTTCTGGGAAAAAGACAGAAATATTGTATAGACTACATAGTTCGCACTGAAGTGGTTAAAGCACACCACATTTTAACCCATACTAGAAAGAAGTATCACAAGAATTTTTAAATGCTTGTTAACCTCTCCCCCCAGGGAACCCAGTGCACATAGCATTTGTCCTTATTCAAATATGTGCAGCGCCTTTGTCAGATAGCTCACCCCTCCTCCTTCCAGTTTTATCTGACAACAGTGGGCAAAGGAGATGGCAGTTCTGAATGGCAATACAGGAGGAGGGGGCAGGTCTATGTCTCCTCTGCTTTCCTTCAAAGACTTCTTTATAGTGAGAGCACAGACTAGACCCAGCTCAACTGCTTGCTACTTCAGAGGAAAGAGAGCAACTTTTCTTTTTTAAAGGTGTTTTTACTTATAAACAGATTTTCAACAAATAGTAAAAATATGAACAACAAAATTGGAACATCCCCAAAAAAGGCAACATGCAGGTTACAATATACAAAAAGGTAGAACACAGAACAACCACAACAAAAAAAATCATACTATGCACACACACACTACCACCCCCACCCCCATACAGTAAACCATTAATGAACCCATAGCCTCAAAGAAAAATGGGAAGAAATAGCAAATAAGTGCCACATTTACGCATCAAGGGCCCCAGCTCCCAGCCACGGACCCCATATTTTGTTGAATTTCTTCAGGCAAGCTCTAGCTGCATAGATTAGTTTGTATCTGGGAATGTTCAATAAAGGGTTCCACAATACCCAATAATAGGACAGATGGGATAAAGGGAAACTTAATATCTAAATTAGTTTGGAGCATATCATGAACCAGGGTCCAGTACTCTTGAATTAGTGAATAACCCTAAAAAATATGGAACAAATCCACTGGGTCAAATGCACAGCATGCACAACAAGCAGTATAAGAGTTACCTGGTAACCAGGGACACTGATCCGTCTCTGCAAGTGGACAGAGCCAGCCATGAGATAACGGCTGGCTCCGCCCAGCTGTCAGCAGCAGGCTGTTGGCTGGCCAGCTTCGAATTTCACCTGGGCTAAGTCGAGCCGAAGCATATGCCTTCAGCTCGACTGAGCCCCTCGGCCAACTTCGGGAGCTGTACGGGCAATAGTGAATACCCCATACATCAGCCCTTCAGTTCTACTGAACCGAAGGGGTCCTGGGGCCGAAGCTAGCCGAAGGATCAGCCGAAGCTACGGCTAGATCCTTCGGCAGCTTTGTGAATAACCCCCTTAGTAAAAAATACACATCATTAATTTAAATGCACATACACTAAATATATCACCCAATTTTTTGGGGGTAAAATATAAAAGACAAGGTTGAGCCAAGTAAATAGATACCAAATATGTCAAGCTTAAACATTGCGTGCACCTGTGAAATGGCGAACAACTCTGGTAGCCAAAATTGTCTATAGGCGACACTTTAAAAAGTTTTAAAAGGTCATCATTATAGAGTTAACATCTAATAATTGTCCTAGAATTATTGCTCACATTCTAGGCATGTGCGTCAATACCTTAAGTATGGTGCAATTTTCGTATCTTTGCAGCCCAATTGAAGCTGATCAAGGCAAATGGCTTGGTTGTTTTGATGCATGCTTTTTTACTTCTGAAATGCAAGCAATCCAAGCTATAATTGTAGTCCTTACAGTCTAACTCCAGTCAAATCTCTTTCTGGTTTTGTTTGCATAGCTTCGGAAATAGTAAACACTGACTCCATGAGAGGGCATAAAATGAGGTGATCATTTGTCACTGGAACTGGATGACACAGTAAAAATAACATGACAAAGGTTTGAAGCCTTCCCCATATTGCCTAAAAAAAGCTTTTTATTGCACTCTGCATGCTCACTAGAGATATTTCCTATTACTTCCGGTCAATGAGGTGAGATATTTCACCAGAATATATCACTGGAGTTGCACTTTGGCTTAAATCTTAGGTTACATTTACATTTTTTCTGTGGTGCACATTAAATATATTTTAGATGTGTTTTCACCAATTCTTTTTAAAGGTGTGTTTTGCTGGAATCCTCAATACAGATTGAGCAAGTAGCATTTTTTCTACACTTCATGCTAAAAATTTGGAAGTGTGTATAACTCCTGGCTGGAAAAATAAAATGTGGGTGCCCCTTAACCCATATATGCAGGATATAATACTTGTTTAGTTAAGAGAGGCTCTGATTCAAATAATTATTCTTCTTACCTTGGAGGCTTCCTTCCAGCCTGTTCTGGTAGTGATGACCATTCTCCCCAAAGCTTCTGCTCTTCACTGATAATGCTGCCACCCATCTTGTCATCATCATCATGCACAATGCAATACCAGTGGCCACCACTGGTCCTGCATTGTACATGATGACATTGAGTGACACCCACATTCTGAGGTGGTAGAGAGGAAGACCTGAACCTAACCCTTAACACTAATTGTAACCCTTAGACAACATACTGTAATGCTATATTAACACAGTTTAATATACCATAATGATGATACTAACGCTCATAATACTATGATGCTTAAAATTTCATATGATAAACATTTTTGTGCCTATTTACAAAGCACCAAATATTAACCTACTCAAGTGCATTGAAATTTCATTGGCAAAAGAAAATAATCAATTATTACAGGTTAAACCTTAAACTTGGTACACAGATTGATTATAATAATTACATAAAATAATGATAAAAATAATAGGAATAATATTAACATTATTTCATATATTACATAACATTATTATGTTATGTAACATTATTATGATTATTATTATTATTATTATTAATATTATCATCATCATTATCATCATCATTATTATTATCTAATATATATTTGCTACATTCATTAATAATCTAAAATAAATGTCAAGCTCTATTGTTATTGTTTGATTTTCATGTGACTCAAGTTAACGTAAGTCTAATGCACACAAAAAAAGCTGTATAAACTAAATTAACTAATAACTAGATTCTTCTTCAACCTTACTTTCCTTAGAAAACAGTGTTATTTTTGTAAAGCTTTTAAAGTGTGACCTTTTCGCATATATCATCTTACAGAGTTTGAATAGAAGAGTGAAGGACAGACTGTGTGGTCAGTGTTTTCAATATCCCCCCTGCAAGCTATTACATCATTCAGCTACTCTCTAAGAGGATTTTCAGCAGGCTTGGCTTCGTTATTAAAATAGTAATTAATTTTTTTCTGTTCACAAAACCTGAAGACCTTCAAATGGAGGCCTTAGAGCTGGGGCACTTTTCTTTTGAAAGTGGCCTTTCTGGGAGCCATAATCGGCTCTCCATCTTTACAGTACACATGTTCCTCAGTAAATGTGATTAAAAAGCCATACAAAAAAAACCTCACAGAAAATTAATTCAGTTTCCAGAATGAAAAAGTTTGATAAAGTTGTGCAATGCTTCGATGACAACACATAATAGAAGTGCAAAGTGCTATCCCCTTTAAGGATAAATGAGCGGCCAAAAAGGTCTGGTAGTTCCCAGAGTAAAAACATCTGCTGCAGCTAATTCACTTTAGCTTTTGATTGTAAAATTCATTAGCCATATCAGGCAGCTGTAGCTTCAAACATGTTGCTGGAAAGAACATTTTTACAGGCTCAAATGCCATTTAATCTCCTAGCAAAGAAAATGCATAAAAAGTCACCCAAATGAAGTGGCATTCTATAAATTCTGTTTTAAGGTGACAAGTGACTCTTTATAAATCAGACTTCTTCAAGAGATTATAACATTATAATTTAAATATGGAATAAAGCACACTCTGTTTACAAATTTTTTTTATTTTTAAAGATATAACAGTTGTCTAAAACAAAAATATGTTAAGTGGAAAAGAATGTGAATGGTGTAATGGAATGCATGATAACAGGTACAGTTTTTACTTGTTATATGTATATAGTAGGTTTTGCATGGCTCAATGGCCGGTTGTTGCACTATTCTGTCAGTGGCTTGGCCTGAGAAGGTTTTGATTTGTAAGAGTGAGGTTTGGAAGGATAAAAGGAAACATCTACATTTGCTTGCCCATATCACTCATCATCACAGTGTCTTCATAGTTTTTTGACTGTTAGGTGTTTTAGTTTCTTTTCATATTGTTGCAATTTGTGGCAAATGTCAGAATACCTCAAATACATATCTGATGTGGCTTGATGGAAAAGAATCTTTAGTAACGGCAATCTGCAAACAGATACATATAGAGGATTGCAGACGTATTATTCCCTGCACTCCTTATTTTTCTTTTCCTACTCATTCTTCTCACAGTGGCCATTTTTGCTAAAAATAGATGAATCCATCTTCCTTTCCTTCCTGAAGCTCTCACACGTGTGACTGGAACATTTGACAGTGTACATCATCTCGGGAAAAAAATGTTTTCTCCCTGAGATCTCATGAGATTTTGCAGTTTACAGATGAGATTTCCCACCAAGGCAGTGCTGATTTAACCTTTGGAGGATTCATCCCTTAGGCATGGGCCTAAGAGTACCAGGAAGTGGAAAAACAGTAATTGTAAGTAATAGAAAAATACTGTATGTTTGTTTAACTAATTCAGTTAAGATGATTTCATATCAGCATGCAGAGCTGCATGCTGCGGTTATAATTAGTAAAAGGTGGTAAAGGTCCATGGCATGGCAGCTTACCCTCTGCAGCAACGCTCTAGTCGTAGACTTCTGCTCCTCTGCGCCTTTATTCAATTTTTCCCTTACACTGTTTCTGAATGATGCTTGATCTTCAATTTTCTCCTCCTCTGCCAATATCATTCTGTTTCTGCTCTCTTCCTCCTCCTCTGTGGCTGGTACCTGCTCTTCTCCTTCTCCTCCACAACTGCTACCCCTGTTCTCTGCTCCCACTGCACCTGTTCTGATGTGCCCACTACAAAGTGCTTATGTCTTGTGCCAAAATAACTATACTCAAAAACCCACCTACTTCCCCCTTTAATATACAGGCACACATCTGCTAGTTTAATACACCATTAGTGATGTTCAGATACCAGCTCAGATACCAGTGCTGATACCTGGCATTTTCATGAGAACTATCAGGGTCACAGAAGTTGCAGCTGGTCCTGTAATGGACTTACAGTCTTATGGAGCTCAGTATCTGACCTCTTGATTGAATATACAAAAATCGATTCCCTGCTGTCACCTGAGATGGCGCTATTAAGTATCAATATTGATAAGTATCCCATCAAGTACAGATCAGTGGTTATGCATATTTTATTCTCAGCCAGAATCCTCATAGCCCGAAATTGGAAATCCTCTACTATTCCGACCATTTCGGATATTGTCCATAGAGTGTCCTCAAATTGTCGTTATGAAAGATTAATAGCATATAGATTGAATTCAGGGAAATTGTTCCACAAAAGATGGGACACCTGGATCCAATTTTCCAAATTAGATAATTAAAGTAAAATTATAGTTTGACATTACTATGTTTTATAATGTGCCTTGATATAACTGAATGAGCATCCATGGCTCCTCTCTACTGTCCTTTCTACCTTTTTATCCCCTGTCCTCCCTTACCTGTCTTGCGTTCTCTTCTCTTCCCATGCTTCTCCAACCTTCCATCCTTGCCCTACCCATAGTACTTCCCCTTAGTATTCCTTTCTGCAACAACATGCATTCTAATTTTGTAAGTGTTGAACAATATATCAGCTCCCGATTTACAGTACTCAAGTTGAAGGCTTGGTTATAGTTTGGTTCCAGTGAGCCCAATTGTTTCCTACATATGTAAAATTGAATCGGAGTCATTTTAAATTTCATTAGACAATGCTGTATATGTCTCATAGTTACTACTTTTGTAATTGAGTATACATAATAGAAAGTAATCATCAATGTATGTGTTGCAGATGTTAAAAACCTTTAATAAAAATCTATTATGAACAAAAAAAGAAGTTGCAGCTGTGACAGAGCCCTGGTGCTCCACCACTGTCCTGAAATCATTAGCATGTATTGTTTTAGAAAAGCTGTCACATGCACTAAACAAAAATGTATCAGTAATTGTATCTTTAAGTACTCGGACAAGTATTGGTACTTGGTCTGGGAAAAAATGGTATTAGTGCATCCCTGTATATATTCTAGGAGCCCCATATGCTCCTTAAAAATGACAGCTGCCACCTAACTTTTGAGTTTTTCTCTCGTCTAGTCTTGGAGCTGGAAACGCATTTGTACTTGTAGTTATACCAAGCACAGTATTTGGTATTTCAACATCCCTATATACCATAACAAAATACACAGCGAGCATCTTAGTAGTTGAGTTCATCATTGGTGTCATTGGTGTACTGTACTAAATCCATGAACCCATCGCACTCTTGACCGCTTGTCTCCAAAATAAATCAGATGGGTGCTGCGGTGATCGACGGATGGCAACCGTCATGTAACAGTAGAAGCAGGGACACCCAAACTCCAATATAAACGTGAAAAAAGTCTTATTTATTGAACAGGTGCGACATATCACATAGATGCGACAACCGTTTCGGGGTCACACAGGACCCCCTTCCTCAAGCAATTTTCACATTTATATTGGAGTGCCGGTGTCCCTGCTTCTATTGGTGTACTGTAGACACATGATTTGGTATAGTTTTGGCATGAGGCTTACTAGCTTTTCCAAGCATAAAATAGAGAACATGAAAAAAGGACAATGTGATTTCAGAGGCCTGTTTTAGTAATTTAACCCACTTTTATAAATATTTTCTTCTCCTTTGCATGACTGCTGTAATACAACTTTAAACACAGCCTTCTGCACGTCTCTATTTTTCATAAACCTATAATATAGTACAATTTAAAAGAAACACTCAATCATTTTAAATGCATGTAAATTATTATTGCCAGTGGATGTTTCCACTATTACAGTAATGATTGCTAATTCACTAATATAATGAGAGAGGACAATGTGTTTCCTGGTAGGCTCTGCGCAAACCTTTCCATTTAAATAAAATGATTATCAGCATTTACCTGCTTGAAATTTCTCTAAGTGGTTATGCATGTAATGAATATACGCACATGAACAATGATGAAATAATGATTTACCCTATTTTAACATGGATACTTCTCATTTCACAGCTTCTAATGAGTATATATAATCTGCTTTGTTAGAAAAACTAAATAATTCACTTTTTCTTAACAGCACAGTTGTTTCAATAATATCATGCGTGAATATTATGGAAGCCTAGAATTATTGAGCTGCTTTTGTAACACAAATTTTTATAGAAATTGACATTTTATTCTTTTTTTCAGTTTGTATGGTATAGAAAAGTAGATGACTACAAGTAAATTACATCAATGAGGCAAACAGGTATGCACACCAAATAAACATGATGTCAAATTGTTTTGCAGTCAGGGCAAACTGCCTAGCATGATTTTGGGTAGATCCACATCTTGGCTCTCTATCAATATAATTAGCCAAACCTTATCAAGTTAAAATGAGATGAGTTAAAAATACATTAGCTAGGTATAAAATTGTGAAGGACCTTCTGATGTTTGTGGGTAAAACCGAGCTCTAGGTAAGTAGCTAAATACAAAGATGGAATACATACTTACTTTTTACCTTCCAAAGGATTTGTGGCTCCATTTAGATATTTTTATAATCAAACAACTGTACTCCTGTGCAAAGCTAGACAGGTGTCACTACTACTCTGTGACAATGTGACACTACTACATCTGTGATGATGAATCTGCTTCATTACACAGATAGTCATTGTCCAATTAGTAGGTAGGTGACACAGGAAGCTGCAGTGGTGAAAACAGAGGATCCTTGACCTTGAGGAGAGAGCAGGGTTTCTAAGGGGTAAAGGTTAATGCCTCTCGCAAATGTATTCAATGGAGAATATGCAATTAGGAAGAAGAAAAGGAAGACATAAGCTAGAGAAGGTGGGTTGTCCAGCTTCTTGGGATACTGCCAGCAAGAAGGATGACTCCGGCCCGGCCACCCCCCC
>NW_017306373.1:1316018-1330555 GCF_000935625.1 Nanorana parkeri
CCCTTTACAGGAGCTTTGTCACAGCTTTATTTGGCAGTATAACCTTGCCAGCTTGAACTTTCATCACACTGAGCCAGATCAAGATCAAAATAGTGGTGTCCATCATCTGTCTATGTAGTGTTGAGATATGGAGTGAATCCCAAGAATGACTGAACAGGATTTCAGTTGGATAAAATGGATCCAACAAGTGAAAAGCTAGTTATGAATTGATGAGTGTGTTTACTATTTGGTTCACTTGTTGGATTTGGTGTGGAGACATACTGGGGGCTTCAGCTGCCATTGTGATTTTTGGGGCTTCTGGTGTGTCCCTATGTCTTTAGGGAGGTTGGGCTACCTCCTGGTAAACATACACACAATTCATCATTTGCTACTTATATGCTTCAAGATGGAGGCTCTCATAGAGTAGAGTTAGGACCACACTACACAGAGGGGGCTTCCACATATTTTGCAAAAGTTGTACAACTAAAACCTCTGTCTTTAACCCTAATAGTTAGACAGTGTTATTTTCTTTTGCAGGTTGGCTGGTGAGTGTGCGGGGACATTTTTTTGCTTTTGTAGGAAGTGATGCTGCCACCCTCTGAATGAATTTTACATTGCAATACTGCACCGCAGCCGCATTAGCACAACTTTGCCGTGTGGTCCTATTGACTGCAATGGTCACATTTGGCATGCGGCATTGCCTGGCAAATGTGACATGCTGTATAAAATTTGCCATGGCCACAGCATGTGTACAAGTCAGAGTGGCCAACATATTACCTTTTTTGGTGGGTTTGGGTTAGTAAAAATGCTGGTCAACTGTTTGTTTTTACCACCACTTTGCCATCCATGTAAATAAGGCTGTAGTAAACTGGCAGTGTAGATAGTCCTTGTCTAGTTTTTGGTAAGTATCAGATGAGTCTTACCGAGTGTACAAAGACCAGACCATTTCCATATGTTTGTTTAAATGTATAGCACCACTATAATATTATAATATATTATAATGAGTGAATTACTGACCTCCTTTTAAAAATGCTAGTTGCCTGGTTATAATGCTGACCTGCTGAGTGTGATATGTTCGGATTCTCTAACCCAGAAGAAAGTATGCAGATGCAGAAGTTCTTTCCTTTCTGTGACTGCATGCTCCTAGGTTACTGGACAGAGGTGAGATGGTGCTGATTTACTGCCAAAGAGGAGGCTGGAATAGGAGAGGTGACATAGGATTTCTGAATCAGGAAGATAAAGTGCTTAATTAGAAACTAAAGTGAGTTCCCTGCCTAGCTGTGGAGTGTGGAAATGTGTAAAACACAAAACATATTGTAAAATGTTTAATTCATTGGCAGGTAAATATAGAAAAAATACAGTACATGTGTATTTAGCTGTTTGCCTGGAGTTTTGCTTTTAGTTAACAGAAATTAGCTATTGTAAGAAAGCATAACTTAAGGAGCACAGTAGTGATAGTGAAAATACAAGCATTGCTCTATTATGACTTGGGCACCAGAAATGCCTACACTAAAGGGCCACAGTTGTTACCAGTGTCTACAACTACATATCAGCAGGTTTTCTACTGGAGCACATTGCAATACCTGTAATGACTATCTGAGTGCTTTGTCAATAATGCTGGATTTACACTGCTGTGCTGCGAGAACATGCATGTTATAGTTAGGTCCACAAATGCATGGTTTGCACATTGCTGCACTGCAGAGGTATTTATTCCTAATGGCACCTCAATGCACCATGCCAACAGACTTGCTTTGCAGAGCACCACAATACATGGTGATGCACAGCCATTCGTTATGTCTTGCGTTACAAAAAAATAGTACATGCACCTGCAAGGCAGCCCATTAAAATGAATAGGCTGCTTCAAGGCAATGCAAATAATATGCGTACTTTACTGCACTGCAGATGTGTGAACCCAGCCTGGGGGGCCCATTCACACCAATGTATTTAATGTGTTCATTTTTAATGAACATGTACAAAGTTTAGTCATTGTTTTAAGTTTTGCTTGTTTACAAGCAATACGATTGCAATACTTGGACATACATTATCACTTTTTCAATTCGTTTACACAAATTATTTGGCCTATTGACTACAAAGGAAAATGATAAAAATGCTGATTGTTTATATTGAATGTAAAATGCATGAAAATGTGCATGTAAAGTGAAAATCCAGTCTGAAAGTTTTTACAGGTCAGAAGCAAGGTAGAACCAAAGAGCTGCTGTATGAGCTATTCACTATAGCCCATACAGCAGCTAAAGGCAGGCGAACGGCTCAGCCGTCCGTCCTGTAAATGATAAAAGCTGGGCGGAGCCACCAGAGATGTCATGGCTGGCTCAGTCCAATTGCTGTACTGTAATGACAGATCAGCGTCCTCAAATGACCTGGGGACGCTGGTCTGTCATTAAACAACAACAACTGGGCGGAGCTGGCCGGGATGTCACGGCTGGCTCCGCCCAGCTGTTGTTGTTTAATGACAGACCAGCATCCTCAGGTCATTTGAGGACACTGTGCTGTCATCACATGACAACTGGGTAGAGGCGCCTGAAACGTCACGGCTGGCTACGCCCAGTTTTTTCATTTGTCTGGGACCTGCTGGAAGACTCTGGCAGGTGACAACCAAATATAAACAGCTGGGCGGAGCTAGCAGTGACACCATCGCTAATTCCACCCAATTGTTTATATTTTGCGGGTATCTGTCAGATTCTTCATTCTGCAGCAGGAGTTTGTTGCGTGCTTCGGTTTAGTTTTTTAAAATTATTTTTAAAAATGTTTATTTCACCGAGTCATTGTCATCATGGACCCTGGATTATGTCGGTGGATCCATTTTTGTTTTTTAATAAAGCACTTGTCAAAAATCTTTTCTTGTGTTTTTTTTTTCAATGAAAGGATTTTTGAATAAAGTCTAGCCTCTTTTTGAACATTTAATTTAACCCTTTAGTGAATGGATAGGGGTACAAGTACCCCTTACTCATTCACAAGGGGGGGCCACATCTAAGTGCCCCTTTATTAAAGGGGTACCTTGATGTGAATAAGTCCCCCTGCCCGCACCCCCACAACCAACGCCCCAGGGCTTGTGGGGAAGAGGCCCCTGTCCCCATCGACACAGGGACAAGGCGTTCTTCTCTCTTCACTTCGGCTCCGTTATTAATTTGGCTGCCTTCTGCAGCTTAGTCTAAAAAAGGGTGTACCTAATAACAGAGTGCAGAAACCTGTGAATAGTTATTTGAATAATATGGTTATTGAGAAATGGTGTGTTTGAGTAACCACCATGTATGTAATTGTAAGCACTTAACTAACATTGCCATAATGCAGAACCTTCTATTTTGTGTAATTTGACAGAAGCATAGTCAAAACTATAAAAAAAATTAATAAAAAGCAAACTAATAGCATCTGCACAACAGATAAACTCTCAGCACATTTGTAAATTAGTCTCTGTTTTACGCTAGTTGAACTGACTTGACCTTTTACATTTTGTACTAGCAGTAGTTATAAAAGGTTCACTACACTTCATTTCCTTGTGTCACATATATTGATAACATTGAAGTGAAAAGCATGTGGGAGATTAATTTTTCCCAGGCCGAAGGATGTATTTCTGATTGTTATGATGACTCCTCCTCCAACAGGAATTCCCACAAGCTGCACAAACAGAGGCGCTCTCTGCCTTTGGTCAAAAAACCATACAGTGTGTGTTTGTATATAGAGCATATCAGAGAAAGGGTACCAAAGTATCTAGATAAACAAAAAATGATGCGTTAGGAACTATTGGGATACTGTGAAAGTAAAAATGTCTCTAAATTATTTAAATGTCACAGAATAACATAGAACAAAATGCCTACTTGTATTTATAACTCAAAAGCAATGTTTGCTTTAATATTTTAAATAGTTTAAATATCTTGAAAAACAAACAAACTTTGTTCTATGAACATAACTGACTTTATGTATTGTAGAAACGGTTTCCAAGATGAAGCACATATATTTTAAATAGCAGATAAATATGTAATTTGTAATCAAAACATTAATTTTAAAGGATGGTTCCACTTTAACCACTTGAAGACCAAGGCCATTTTTCAGTTTTACGCACTGCAGTATTTTGACTGACGTTTATTCAGTCATGCAACACTGTACTGAAATTCATTTTATAGCATTTTTGGGGGACATATAGAGATTTCTTCTGGTGGTATTTAATCACCACTGGAGTTTTTAGATTTTACTATATAATGAAAAAAGTACTGAAAATGTTGAAAAAACAAACAAACAAACTGTCTTCGCTGCACTATGTTATGAAACACTTATTATTAACCAATTTTTGGGTAAAGCATAAAAGATGGGGCCATCTCAGTTAAAAAAACACCAAGCACATCAAGTCTTAAAATTGACGTGCCCGCGAAATCACAAAAAATTACCATACCCAAAGTTATCCATAGGCAACACTTTAAAAGCTTTTAATGCTCATCAGTTTAGGGTTAACAGTGATTAATGGCCCTAAAATTATTGTTAGCGCTCTGACGTTTACGGTGATATGTAACAAATGCAGCACAATCATCTCTTTGCACATGGGTGCACCTGATGCATGTTTGCATGTGTATGTGGGGCTGAGGGACTTCATTTTTTATTTTTTTTTGTAAAAAAAATTTTGTGTAATTTTTTTGTGACTTTCATTTTTTACATTTTTTTTACACTTAACTTTATTGTTATCACATAGGGGACTGAGAATCCCCCTATGTGATATCGAATTACAGTGACAGGTCATCTTTATGGAGACATCAGGGGTATTTAAGACCCCTAATGTCACCTAGTAGCCAGAGAATGAGATCTGAATACGGAAATGATGTAATAAACATCCCTTTTGCATTCACAACACTGGAGGGGAGATCAGAGGGAGATTGTGTACTGAGCTCCCTGCACAGAACCACTGTGCCAGTCACGGGCCCGCACTGGGCACAGCGGAGCTCGGCATAAGAGTGGTGGAGGGGGGCGCACAGAGTGCCACCACCGCTAGAATGCTTGTATGTACACAGCCATCGCTGGCTGTCTCAAATTTTGACAGTTTCCCACTCATGCGCGGGCGCAAGGATGTTTTAAAACACCCACCCACATTTGGAAAGCTCACGACCGGCCCTTACATACTGCCACTGGACGGGAAGCAGTTAAAAATATAAACTTTTAAAAATCTTTAAAAAAATAATATAGGATTAATAATTGATACACAAGCCATTTTGTATTTAATCTTCTTAAAAATTACCTTTCCATTTAAAACTGCAGCCATTGTAATATTCTAAATCAGTCAAAAAAATAAATGCAATATACATGACCTTGAGGTGTTCCATACACAGTTGGTGTATGGAACACCCCCAGAACGTCCCTTCCTGCTTCTGTGATTGGCTGGCTGATTTTCCCAGAAGTCTACTCTAGGATACAAGTATACTTTTTGGCATCTCTTGCAATAGGAATTACATTTTTGGTGAGATATTTGAGTTATTTACTACTAAAGGGATGCAGACACTGCACCTTTCCCTATTACAACACAGGATGCCCACCAGCTCATTATAATGAACTCAGACCCTCTCATTCAGGGATCTGTCAGGAAAGTACATGCTGCGACAAACAGCTATTTTTTCAAAAAAGAAAGAAAGAGGTAGGAAAGTTCAAGAAAGTTTGTTAAATGCCTTGTAATATACACAGATTACCCATAGAGGATTGTTTTTTTTTCTCAACAAAAGTGGAATTACTCTTAACAATAAACTCTTCCTTGCTTCCTTTTGGTCTGTTAACTATACCAATTAAAGCGTTTTGTTATATCTGTTCAATAAGTACAAAGAATATCAGTCCTGCCTTGTTTTCCTCTGTACACTACAGAACACCTACAGAAGGGTAGGTGTTTTATAGTCCAAATCAGGAGTAAGCATCCTAGGGTGTGAACTGTGCTCCTCCTGAGTGAATGTTATTATTCTAGCACAGAAACTGTATTTCTGACGGGATAAAAAGATGAAAAATAAGGGAAAAAACTTGTAAAACCTAATGCAACCAGCACATCTAAGGACTAACAAATTGCAATAGATTACAAATTTATTCTTGCATTTAGATACTGTAAACTTTGACCACCACATCGTTTTTTTTGAGACCAATGCTTATATTTACCATACGCTCCAAAGGTTTATTTAGCAAACACATGCTTATTTTGTGGGTACAAGAGTTTCTTTCAGAGAGAGAAAATCTGCCTTTATCCCCCTTTGTCTGCATCTACAAACATCTTCTATCTTGCAATATCTTTCTACAGGAATTAGGTATCCTTACTGTATGACCTGCAAGTTCTCACTCTACATAAGACAAAGTTTGCCACCATGTTTCATAACTAGTTAGAACATGTTTGAAAATAAGGTTGCCACCTTTCCTGAGAAAAAATACCAGCCATGTGATCTTTTTCCTATTAACAATTTGGGGCACACATCCCAAAAGGCAAATAAAATCAGTGCTTCCACAATGTAGCAGGTACTTCTTGGTGCTTGAACATTGGTTCCTTTCACATTGACGGTTGCTTGTGTTGCTGAATTATCTGAGCACTCTAATATGCACCTACTGTTCTTCCTTGCACACTTACCCAGTCATTTGCTGCTTTCCTTAGGGAAAGTTATAGAATAATACTTATATATTGACATATAACATATCGCTCATTAATACTAGCCAAACCCACTCATGTAACCCTCTAGAGATCCAAAACTCTGTGAATTTCCAGAAGATAGTCACATTGCTTAGTCATAATAAGCTCAATTGGAGCAAGGTAACTTGTGAAAAGGACACTTGGAAAATAATTGCTTTCTATGTCCCCAGGTCACACCATACACGTGTTGATCCTGACAGTTCCCTGTTTATCAATCAATTTCCGGTGTCTGGCCACCAACGCTGTGCAGCTGCTATTCAAATTTATAATCTCCCTAGTGTTTTTGATACCCGGAAGCTTCTTAAACTCATTATGCATGCAAAATTTCTGTGCATGTCGGACAATTACTTCCTTACATGTACTGTAACTCTGGAGCCTGAAGTATGTCACTTCCAGGAATTATGTCATGCTAGCTGATAGTCATCACCCATTGACTGTAGAAGGAGGCATTATACTTGGAAGTTTTTGGTCACGTGACCACCACCACTAAAGCCATCCAAAATAGTGTCTATGTAACAATCTCTATTGTTTTTCACTTACAATGGTATCAGACCAGTTCTTGAGGTTGCATGAAGTCATTTGGTGCTCATTGTCTTGCCATCTATTTTAACATCTTCCTTTATAAAGGAACTTTAAATTAAATGGAGAAAATGTTTTAATCATTAACATTAATAATGAATATAAATAATTACATTTGAATACAAATAATTGTCTAGTTGTCTTTCTCATATAATTATACATATGAAAGTTTCTATTTTCACTGTTCCCAGAAAACAAGCTGAATAAAGAGCTGTTATATTATTTGCCTGATAAAAAGCAACTGTAGCAAGCTAGTAAAGTTACTGATACAGTTTGCAATCAGGCTGCATATGCAGAGTGTGTGTATTCTGTTCACTGCTCTGCCTTGCTTTACACAGTAGCAGGGTGTCTCTTTTTTCACTTAAAATTGCCCACAAACGCAAGCAAGCTTTACAATCAAAACAATCAATTCTAAACTGCCTAAACTAATCAGTCCACGTTGAAAGTGACCCTTTAAATTGAGTGTGAAATTGAGAGATGGAACTACCTTTTCTCTCTCAAGTGTAGTACACTGTATTTCGGAGAAGCCATCACTTCCTTTTGCAAGTGGGTATGTTAATAATAGTACTGCTCCTGCAGGTATTATGTGCTAACAAAACCATGTGCGCCTGGTTCTTCAGAGGGTTACTGGAAGGCAAAGCAAACCTTGGCCATCTGGCATCACCACATTGCATATATATTATCCAGATACTGATGCTTAACATACTTGTAAAGCTAACTTGTCTCTCTCAGGGTTTGATTTTAATTTGACTAATATTCCTGTTAATAATAACATCTAATTAGAAGATCCATTAAAAGTTAGTAACATTAATTTAACAGGGAAACATCTAATGGAGTTCTTGGAGCAGCATTGGCATGCTTCCATTAAATTAATGTAACAAACTTTTTTAAAGCTTGTCTTAAATAGGAATCATTAGTGGTGGGAATATTAAATAAATTAAACTCAGACCATTATTAAGAGGTGGGAGCTTTTTTTTTTATTAATCAGAGCAAAGGTGTCTGTTTTTTCTAAGCCTGTTTAAAACATACAGCAGGAAACAAATTTGGCTTAAACAATGCCATTTGTGAACTTTGCTTATAGTTAATAGGTTGTATATAAAATGTTTAAAAGTGTTTGTATGCACTGGTCTTTTAGAGGTTTACTTCACATTTAAACCATTACTGTGCACTATTATATGTTTATTTAAACATACAGTTTATACATTGAATGAAGAAAATTGTACTATGGATAAATGCTTTAACCTCTTGCCGTCCGCCCGTAGTAAAAAAACGGTACGGACGGCACTGCTGCATTGGCGGGTTGCCGTCGCACGGGCAGAAAAGACCCAACCATTGCACACACCCGGTACCGGGTGTTTCACATATAGGCGGTCAGCGGCTCCATAGCCAGCCATGTGTCCCCATTGAGGAGTTTTCTCTTATTTCCTGTTCAGTCTGCCACCCATCACTTTGAAAGAAAGGGGTTAATTTACTACAGACAAATAGGTTGTTCACTTTACAAGGGAATTTGCACTTTGAAGGGAAATTTCTCCTTAGCTTAGTGAACGAGGTAAAGCTCTCCTGACTTACATCATCAATACTATGGGGTCTATTCACAAAGCTGCCGAAGGATCTAGCTTCGGCCGATCCTTCGGCTAGCTTCGGCCCCAGGACCTCTTTGGTTCAGTAGAACCGAAGGGGTGCTGTACGGGCTATTCACTATAGCCCGTACAGCTCCCGAACCTGGCCGAGTGGCTCATTCGAGCCGAACGCATATGCATCGGCTCGGCTGAGCCGTGCTGAAAGCAAAAGATGGAAGACTGGCCAGCCATTGGCCGGCCGACAGCCTGCTTCTGACAGCTGGGCGGAGCCAGCCGTGATCTTACGGCTGGCTCTGGCCACTTGCAGAGAGATCAGCGTCCCTGGTTACCTGCTAACCAGGGACACTGATCTCCAAACAGCTAGGAGAGAAACACTGCTGTTTCTTTTTTTTCTTTATTCTGACAAAATGACATTTCCCATTGAAATACATTGCTACATTACTATTGGCTATTACAAATTGAAATAGCCAATAGTAATCTAGCATTGTACCCGCTCTCTGCTGCAGTTCTCCATCAGGTCCATCAGCAGAGGGCGGGTGCAATGCTAGTTTACTATTGGCTATTACAAATTGAAATAGCCAATAGTAATGTAGCAATGTATTTCAATGGGAAATGTCATTTTGTCAGAATAAAGAAAAAGAAAGACACAGCAGTGTTTCTCTCCAGAGCGCCCGGGAGAGTTTATTTTTTTCGGGTTTTTTTACGCTCCGCACAATCGTTTTCTATTTACTTTTTAAAACTTTTTTAACTCTTTTTCTGTTCTGCTCGGTCCCTCTGAAAAAAAACTGAATAAACTGAAAAGAGAAGCTGGCCTATGCTATGCTATGCAACTGCTATGGGCAACTGCCTCAGATTCTGTGTGCTCCAGTTTTTATGAATTCCCCCATAGTGTGGCACTTCCACTCTGCTGCATCACGGCGGGGGGCAGACATTACATACACTTTCTTATACAAATCACTTCTCTGCTGCTGCCTCTCATATTGTGATTTGTTTTAGTCAGAAATTATCAGTAGGGGAGGGGATCCTGCAGCGGACATAAGACATCATTCATCCAGATTTCCCTTCTCAGCGAGGCACAGTCACATGAATGGAGTGCAAGGTCTACTTTTTTGAAAAACAATACCATGGCTGTAGAATCAGACCTGTTAGGAAGTTATCTATGCAGACTTGTAAAGTTTGATTTTAATGGAAATGCTTCCTTATTAGGATAGTAATTTTATCACAGGAAGTGGGGACTCTCAACCTATAACCTTCTGCAGTTTTCAAGCAAGATCCCTAAAGTATCCCAACAGTTGACTCTGACCTTACTGTTTAGGGGAGGGGGACTTTACCACTCTGTGTATGAAAATAAACTGCCAAGTATTCCTTTGGAACACTTTATACAGTTCACCAATACTTCCATGCACATCTGTATATCTACAGTATGTCTATTCATGTAGTAGAGCAAATAAGAAAGTCAATTCTATTGAATCAAGTATATCTTTTGAAAACAACGCTAAAAACAGATAGCTTTTCCATAGTAAGGCTCCTGAAATCTTGCATCATTTCATGCATTTCTGTTTACATGTTGTGCATTATGTAATTAGGAGACAATGCAAAACGGCATACATGGCTTATTGATATGCAAATCTATTTATAATGAAATGTTACATGCAATCCATTTTATCAGGAAAGCTGATTTGTTATTGAAAAGGTGAAAGAAAAAGGAACATGATATTGCAAGCTAAATACTCCAAGGCAATAACTAAAAATAGAAAGGGTTGTTAAAACACGTCTTTGAATATTGTTCAATGATATATAGTACAGTATTGACCTTTACTCTAGAGGTTTTATATGCAGGAAGTAATTCAGTGGTAATTATGATTGATTTGTTGTGGTCTGTGTTGCACTGTTAAGTCACCTTTTCCTAAAAAATCTTAATGACCTTGCATTAACAATTGATTTGAAGACAGCTGTCATGATTTCTTCGTATTATCCAGCTCTATATAATCTTGTCTATAACCACCCAAAATAACATATTATAGACCGAAAACACTGCATTTTGTTACACTTTCTAAGTTTATAAGTGATCATTTATTTTACTTTATTATATCCATGGGCAAAAAACAACAATTTATATTTTCTAATATACTTTATATTTTCAAATATATTTTATTTGCTTATATGTTTTAAGAGCTCTTCCTTTTAATAGTACCAGCTGATCTATTTGTTCTACGGTGCCTTTTCTTAGTGATCCCTGTTATATTTTTTATAATCCTTGCAGGGAACAAATTAGGTCATGCCAGGCAAAGGTAGACTGAAGAATATGGGTAGTACCTTACGATTACTAGGAAGTGATTTTGCTGAATGATAAGGAATGACTTAAAGCGCAATTGAAGCCACATAAATAGATATGCAGTCACATTAACATTGTACAAGCAAACTACATTTCCATAGTCTTACCTATAACTTCCTCTTACAACAGGGTTATTAAAGACTAAGTTTACCTCCTACCCTTATTCAGAGGGACCTGTCATTTTCAGTGGAATACAACTTCTGTGATGTCACAGCACTTGTAGTCCATTCATAATCCCCCCTTTTTTACTAAAATGTCCTGTCCGTACCTCAGTACAGAGAGAAATAGAAGGAACAGTCTGCAGGAGCCAGAACATTGCACCTGCAGTCCACTGATCATGGTTGCAATGCTTTACTGGCTTTTTATGACTACGGTATATACTCTGTAAACACACACTGCTATATGTTGATTTATACTGTTGTAAATCCACATACATTGCTGATGTGAAAACTGGCTAGTGAACTCTGTGTACTGTAGGGGTCATCTCATTTCTGGAAAGGACAACATAAAGTAAGGTTTGTGTACAGTTGTCAGGTATGTCATGTAGAGTAATCCTGCAGTGCTAATGTCACAAGATATGTGGAAACCAGGCTTAAGTCTAAGTGAAACAAAATAATGTATTATTAAAACAATAGCACAACTGGCATAAAACATAAATATGGCAACATATACATAACTAAGTGAACACCTGCAAAGTGAAAAAATAGCTGCCTAACTATGTACAGAGAAAAAAAGGAATCAGGCAGAGCAGGGTCAGGCAGGAGTACACACTAACAGCAAAAAAGTTCAGGAATTGGGGCCATACTGAGTAGCAGGTTGCAGGAGTTACAGATCCAGAATAAACAGGCACACCGGTAAAATATTGAGTTATTGTGTGACTCTTGAGGTGGGGGCCAGATAACCTCCCAGCAGCCACCAACAGGTGGTGACTACTTGTTGGGACGTGCTGACTGCTAGGAGACACACATTGGTAGACACTGGAGCGACATCTCTCAAGTCTAGGGACCAAAGTGCTGCCAGCAGTGAGGCAGGATATTGGGGAAATAGCAATTTGTGTTTTGGGAATTGGTTCTCCCTGGCAGATCATGCTGTTTTAAGGATTTTAAACAAAATACCCCAGTGAGAAACTCAAAGTGACTGGTTTTAATAGCAAATAGGGTGCACATAGAAAGGGAGATCTTGAACACTAATAGGTGTGCTGGCACTCTACCTGGACCTGCCAAATTCATTTTCCTTACTTGGTGCTTGCAGAACACATGGGTACAAGGCTTGTTCACTTTTCTCTACAGAAGGAAGAATGACTGGAGCTTGGTCACACAAATACTTCCCCACTTGTTAGAGGATCTCTTACAGTATTTCCATTTTTCATGATGGAAACATGTGGGTGGCCATTGTTGAAATGTATTTCTAAAAATGTTTGTTCCATGGCAGTCATACTAATGCTCGACTTAAGCAGTCACTAAGTTACTGACCAGGGACACATATTAAGATAAGGCAGGCATGATGTTTTGCTGGATTGTTCTGTATCTCAGAAGTAATAATTGCAAACATAACTAGGCAACTGACACTTTCAGAACAAGGCCCACATATTTTTCTTCTAACAGGTCTACTTTAACTCCTACATGGCCGAGTCAAGACTAGCTGTGCCTAAATCTTTTCTATTGCTTGCTCTTATCTGACCATCTGCCACACAAATGCCCATACCACTCTTTGAAACACACACTCTTAACTTTGTTGCCTGCAAGTTAATGCAGTAATATTTACATTCATATATCTCTAGGTTCCAGTTCAATTTTTTTATTTTTCTATTGGTTATGGGTATATTTTCACATTTTACCCGTACATTGTTTGAATACAGGAACCAAATATTCTGTCCAAGTTTATAAAATCAAAATCATTGTCCTTCTGTTATTTTCCTGCTGAGATGGCTTTAAACACTAGAACAAGTTTTATCTCTTTTTAATGCAACACATACAGAAAATCCCTATGCATGCTGTGCCCAAAGAATATTTTCTGATTTTCATCAAAAGCAAATGTTTTCACCCTTCTGAGATGAAAAGTAAAATGGTTATGGTGAGAAACATTTAGGTTTGTTACAGTCTCTTGGGGTCTTTCAAAAAATGCTCTCAAGCATGAATATTTAATCTTGTCAATCCCTTTAGAGTAAAGATTTCCAGGGTTGAAATTAAAGTAACCTTGATATGTGATCTATGACGAGCATTAAAAGCAAGTGTTTTATGTGAGCTCTTTGGCAATATCACCTTGTCAATCAATCACAAACAAAGAAAGGTGGCATTAGTGGGAACTCCACCCTCAGTTATCATTCACATCCCATGAATACTTAAAATGCTATTCTTGTCATTTTCATTCTTTCCATGGAAAATTCTGATTAGACCCAAGTTTATGGAAACATGTCATATGTTCCTTTCCTCTTTTCATAAAACATGAACTTGTTTCCTCTGTTATGACAAATGTACAACTCTACTAGACTGAATTTGATCATAATTTTAAGTTGCCAGGAACTTTTGCATGATAAGATTTTAACAGAAGCAATCCAGCCTAGCCTATAAACTCTGCTTTTCCACAAGGTCTATCACTTTATCCTATTAGATTTCTGGGTATAGTCTCAAGGCCTGGGAAAGTAGATTAGTAATCGAGGAGCACCTCTTCCTACATAAATATAGATATCCCCAAAAAAATAAACCCTAAACTTCAACCTCTTAAGTCCAAATGTGAAAGATTTAGCACAGGTTATATGAACTATTTAGATGGATGAACAAGGTGACCCCTGCTAGCCAGATCAAACTAGGACAACAGATAGAAAATAGAGTAATACATTTGTTAGATATGCTTGTCCTACAAGATGAGATACATTTTGCTTAAAGAATTACCTTCTTGCAAGGATTTCAGATGCTGCACACATTTCTTTAATTAGCCCTTTCAATAACTTAACAAACCTGCATTAGTGATTTCCTGAAAGAAAAAATATACTATTATATTATAAATATACTAATATACATTTTACAAAAAAGCTGTACCTTTTATTATTAAAAAGCTCCAAGAAAATGAATGTACTCAGGATGGTCTCCAAGATGATGTCATCAGTCAGCTACAGGCAGGAAAAAGCATTTCCTCAGTTTTCCCTTTTCCAGTGATTAGGCTGAAACATTGTAATTTAGTAGCCAGTAAGGATGTTCAGATACCAAGTACCGCACTTGGTCCAAGTACAAGTACAGATACTTTTTCAGCTCCAAGACTAGACTAGAGAAAAACTCAAACATTAGGAGGCAGCTGTCATTTGTAAGGAGGATACGGGGCTCCTGGGATTTGTGCATCCCAGTTTTAATGTATTATTTGTTATGTATGTATGTATATATATATATATATATATATATATATAGGGATGCAC
>NW_017306373.1:1331305-1338799 GCF_000935625.1 Nanorana parkeri
ATATATATATATATAGGGATGCACCGATACTATTTTTTCCAGACCAAGTCCAAGTACTTGTCCAAGTACTCACAGATACAATTGCTGATACATTTATGTTTATTGTCGGGTGACAGTTTTTCTAAAACAATACAAACGAATGATTTTAGAACAGTGGGGGAGCGCCAGGACCGAGTCACAGCTGCAACAGCTGCAACCCTGGCAGTTCTCGTGAAAATGCCAAGTATCTGAACTGGTATCTGAACATCCCTAGTAGCCAGTATCTCCATTCCGAAATGTCCAAAGATTGAGATGTCCTTCTGGAGAGAGAAGCAGATGAAGGCTTTGCCAGATAGATTATGGCCACTGCAAAAGGTAATAAATGCCTGCAAGTGCTACAATTACACATTAATAGGCATAAATGCATGCACATAATGTGTAAAGAATATATCTGGTTCTGGGTCCACTGTAGCAATTTTGATTCGTGCTGATTGGGGCATATTTATTACTGTGTTTGTCGCAATATTTTTAGATACAACAAAAAGGGGAAAAAAAGGGTTTGTGGAGAGATAGATACAACCATTGCTTGTATAAAAATTGTATCAAGCTTTACTAGACATATAGTAAATTGTGAATAAATATGATAAAATTGGATCTCATATATTAATTATACATACACATAAATATATGCCCATTCGGTACAATCTCCGGCCAATAGCCTATATGTTTATATATGTACACATACAATAAAAATGCATAATAATCCAAAATAATTAATCCAATTGCATAACTGACATGATTAACCCAATGGTCTTCAGTGTTCCATATTCAAGTGCATAGCTGACATGATTGTCCTAGTCTCCTAACGCGTTTCGCAATTACAGCTTCTTCAGGGGATCGGTAATTAGTGGTCATGCATAGGCAGTGCCTGAGATAAAACCAATTGTGAAGAGGATCGAGATACTTGGGTGGCTGGGAATCAATGTGACACTTTTGCCTGGGACCTCTGGACTCATTAAAATTTCCCTTCATGGCCCGTATCAGCGAGCTGTCCGCCGTGGCAGCGGCTGTTCCGCTGCTATATAACAACGGGGGGGGGGCGGACCTAGGGGACGGCTTCCCTGTAGGCGCGTGTGTGCTGGAACGGCACATGCGCAACTTGGAGTCCACACCGCTGAATGGATGACCGGCATCTATTGATATCCGGTTAATCTCCATCTAGCGGTGGGGGCTATATAAGGGGAGGGGTAGCGGTGTGGGCTAGGCGGTCAGCACCATATGAAGTCACAGCTGAGGTTGTGCAAGATTTCCCTGATCCGGTCAAGATAAAGGTATGCACATTTACCTCATAATGAGGGGAGTTTATCACATATACAGGTTCTAGCTTATTGGGGGCTCTAGACAAATGGGGAGAGAATCATGGTGCACGGTGGGGGGGGGGTTATTTGTTTTAAATGCAAACTAGGGGTAATGGATTAGCACCCGACAGGTGGTGTTAGACTATTTCTTTTTGAAATTCACTTTATACACATATATACAGTATTTACACATAAGTACATCACTTATACTAACAGCACGTCACCATTGCTGCTCAATGGTGCGGACGATTCACTCGCAACATGGATACTGGTCAGTTGAAACACTAAATGATACTTTATATCATTTGATCAAATATCTCACACACACATGCTGTACACAGCTTTTGCTACAACTGTAATCCATTAAGGGTTATCACTAACACTGATCTTATTTTATACACATACACTTATGAACTGCAATTTTATGTTACAGCAGAGTGTAGCAAAAATTATTTCTTTCACATACACTAATACTATTGTTAAAATCAACACACCCTATAGATTGGACTCGGGGATGTTCTGAATGGAATATACCCACTAAATGACTGGCTTACGTCAACTGCCAAAGGCAAATACGTACATTTTCAATTATATAAAATACAAATATACCTAGATGAGAAGAAAATAGGTTGGAGATATATAGGAATTTAGGCCCATGATTACAATATTCAGAAATATTCTATCCTCTTTATTCCATAGGTGGAGTGATCAGGACAACTACGTCACTGGATTGAGGCCACTTCTTACCATATGCCTCCTATAGAAACATCCCAGCAGGGTAGACTGGGCCTTCTTGATATTTTCCCAGGAGCTCCTCCTCTCCCTGATGCCCCCGGGGTCCCAGGCACAAAGAAGGAGGGGATGTTGTGGCGGGCTGTTTTCCCAGCCACCCAAGTATCTCGATCCTCTTCACAATTGGTTTTATCTCAGGCACTGCCTATGCATGACCACCAACTACCGATCCCCTGAAGAAGCTGTAATTGCGAAACGCGTTGGGAGTACTAGGACAATCATGTCAGCTATGCACTTGAATATGGAACACTGAAGACCATTGGGTTAATCATGTTAGTTATGCAATTGGATTAATTATTTTGGATTATTATGCATTTTTATTGTATGCGTACATATATAAACATATAGGCTATTGGCCGGAGATTGTACCGAATGGGCATATATCTATGTGTGTATAATTAATATATGAGATCCAATTTTATCTTATTTATTCACAATTTACTGTATGTCTAATAAACCTTCATACACTTTTTATACAAGCAATGGTTGTATCTATCTCTCCAAAAAACCTTTTTTTCCCCTTTTTGTTGTATCTAATGTATTATAGGGGGAGAGATAGTACAAGGGGACAATGTTGAGGCAATCCACAAGTTTTTGTTTTGAGCAATATTTTTAGACACAGAGACCAAAATGTCATGCTAACTAACTGCAGAGTTCTATTTCTGTTATGCGTCTTTTTTATGTGATGCAACACATTAATGTTTGTGACTCACTGCACATGTTTTGCAACATTTCACATAATATTTTAACTGCGCAGTATTTGTGTACAGCATTTGTGAAGGTAAAATGCATCCAAATAGACGCACATCATAGAAGTGCTCCTGTGCACCTCTTAAACTATCGCAAAGATGACATACCCCTCAAGTCAGCGGAGCAACTCAGGCTATTCAGCTGTCATCCAGGAGGTTCCCAGCCAGCTTGCAACAGTTTAGAGACAATTTAGAGATAGTTTAGAGACAGAAAAATGTAGACACAGTTTTAGTTCAATCTGAGTTTATTCAAGTTTAAGAGTTTAGTACAAAAAGGCAAAGTAACAAGTTCACCTTAACAAAAATAAACATGACGCATTTTACAAAATACAGAAATTACATGTGTAAGGCAATAGTCTATAGGCCGATAGGCCTGTGGACATTAGCAACAGAACAGTCAACAGTATCTGAGCGGTTATGGTTTGACAAGACCAATGGTAGTACTTGTAGTACAATGCATAGAAGGCATACTGTAAGTTGGTTTAGGCCCAGGGCCATCTGCGGTATTGCTACCCAGCACATCCCGACACGAGACATGTGTACAGGGTAGGGGGATACCACTCTAGCGGAAACAGCATGTGGTTTAGGTAGTAACGCTCATCAGCTGGGTAGTCAGTATCATGTACCTATGGTGGGGGGGGGGGGAGATGCCAGTGAGAGGGGTCCATCGAGGGATAAGAAAGAAAGAAAGAAAGAAGGGGGAGTGAGGGGGGGAAGCCCAGCTGGGCATAGAGGAGGGAAGGGGATGAGGAAGGGGACATTAGTACAATAGCCCCCCACCCCCTGCCGAGCCATCTAGTGACCGTGGTGGGTAGGAACTTTTTAAGGCGTAAGTGTTGTTGTGAACCCCACTGAGTTCCTATACATAATCCAGGGGGACCAGGTGTGGACATATTTGTCTCCGTCTTCCCGCTCCCCCGCCAAGAGGCCCTCTAGATCGGCAATGCGGTCCATCTCCACAACCCACTCCGCAAGGGTGGGTACCACCGATGAACGCCAGTGACGCGGGATAACAGTCCTGGCTGCCGTGATAAAATGACGCAGAAGACCCATCTTCGCCTTCTTGATTGATCCTTGGACCATGGACAAGAGTAGAATTTTGGGGTCGTTAGCAATAGCTGTTCCTGTCACTCTGTGGTACATCTCCAATACTCCCCTCCAGAACCCTTGGAGCTGAGGACAGCTCCACCAAATATGTGTCATGTTTCCTGGGGAGGCATTGCACCTCCAACAGGCATCGGTCACTGTAGGGCATCGGTACCATCTGGTGAGTATCTTAAGGTTTTTCTCGTGAGCCCTGCTGGCGATTGACAGGGAGTGCGTGAGAGCAAACGACTTCTCCCACTCGTCGCTCGTAAAGGTGAGTTCCAGCTCACGCTCCCAGGCCGACGTGTAAGCAGGTAGCATGGGAGAGGCCAGATGGGAGAGGAGAGAGTAGATAAGGGATACCACGTGGGAAGGAGGCGTGGAGGCCAGGAGGATGGAGTCAAACTCCGTTGGCTCCCCGCCGAGACTATCCGGCCCCCGGAGGGAGGAGACAAAGGAACAAAATTGTCCTTCCGATAACCAATCCCCAGGGCCCAGGCGGGGTCCCACCGCAAGGGGACGAGCCTGTAGAGCCGAGATTACCCCGCGGTGGGAGTCCCTAGTCCATTCACCAAAGGTAGTTCCATGCAAGGCCGGGGGAAAAGTCGGATTCCCAAACAAGGGCGTCATCGGTCCAATGGAGGCCGACAATGCGTGTCTAGAAACCCAACCGTCCCACACCATCAAAACATGTGCTGTCAGCAGAGGCAGAGAGGGGCGGACCAGTCTGGATCTAGGGTGCACCCAGGGCAAAGCTCGTAAGTCACCTGCTGAGAGGGTTTCCTCCAGGCCGACCCACAGTTTTACCTCGCCCCTGTGGAACCAGTCTACTATACGGGTCAGGACTGCGGATGCGTGGTAAAAAAAGATATCAGGGGCACTTGCCCCTCCTCTGCATTTCGGAAGGGCCAATGATCGATAGCTAAGGCGCGGGCGTGAGGAGCCCCAAATTAATTTAGTAAAGGCCCGTTGGATCTGCTTTAGGTAGGCAGCCAGCAGGGCAATGGGTATCGTCTGGAAGAGGTATAGGAATCTAGGGACGATGTCCATTTTGAGCGCATTAATCCGCCCCAACCAGGAAATGTGTTTGCGGTCATAGGCGGTGAGGTCTAGGTTTGTCAAGCAAGGGGTGGAAGTTGGCAGAGAACAAGTCAGTTAGATCAGTCGGGAGAGAGACACCTAGGTACTTCAGTGAGGTCGTGCAGATGCGGAAGGGGTAGTTGGCAGTCAGGAGGTCCAGGTCTACGGTCCCCAAGGATACGTTCAGGATCTCCGATTTAGTAAAGTTAACCCTAAAATTGCTTAGGGAGCCGAAAAGCTGGAACTTACGCAGGATCGTGGGCATGGCAACATGTGGGTGGGTCACATAAAGCAGTAGGTCGTCCACAAACAGTGCCAGTTTAGAATTATGGGGGCCCACCTGCAGGCCCTGGAAGGCAGAGTCCTGCCGGAGGGCGACCGCCAAGTGTTCCATGGTGACAATATACAAAAGAGGGGACAACGGGCATCCCTGCCTGGTGCATTAGTGATCCTAAAGCTGGGAGAGAGTGAGCCGTTTACTCGGACTCTGGCCGACGGACATACAGTATAGGGCCATTATGTTGCGCAACATGGCAGGGCGCACCCCAAGTTGTAATAGAGAGTGTCGGAGGAAACCCCAGTCCAGGCGGTCAAACGCTTTGTCCGCATCTACCGACAAGAGGCAAAGCGGAGTGCCTGACGTTTTAGCGAAGTGCATCAACAGCAGTGTTCGGATGGTGTTGTCTCGCGCCTCTCGGCCCTGCACAAACCCCACTTGATCCGCGTGAATCACTCCCGGGAGAAGCGGTTTCAACCGGTTGGCTATCAATTTGGCGAATAACTTCACGTCCACATTGAGGAGGGAGATTGGTCTGTAGTTTGTATATAGGGAATGATCTTTACCAGGCTTAGGGATCAACGAGATATGCGCCTCAAGTGATTGAGTAGGGAAGGAGGCGCCTTGCGCTATAGAGTGAAACACCCGCAAAAGGAAGGGGGTCAGTTTATCCTTGAATTAATTCAAGAAATTCACTGTGAAACCATCAGGCCCCGGACTTTTCCCGGTTGGGGTTGACTTGAGTGCGCAGTTCCTCGATGGTAAAGGGGGTCTCCAGGGCTTCTGCCTCAGAGTCTGCTATGGTCGGCAGGGCCGTGCGCTGGACATACTCTGCAGTCTCCTGGTCACGATCTGGGGAGGGAGCCGCCCTGAGGGCGCTATAAAAATCTGCAAAGGTGCGCTGTATTTCCGAGGGTGAGTTGACATAAGCACCGGACGCGGATTGGATTTGGGGAATATAGGCAGAATATAGGCAGAGGCGGTCTGGGGTGTAGGGACCGGGCCAGGGCCTTCCCACAATTGTCACGGGTCTCGTATGCCCGTGAAGCGAGCCTATCCTGAAATCTGCGTGTCGACAGGTCCAAGAGCTCCAAAAGGTGCAGTCTGGCCTGGGATACCTGCATCAGGAGTTCCGGGGAGGGTGAGTGTTTGTGTTGGGTTTCCAGAGCCGACAGGGTTTGGATGGCCTCTCGGACAAGACGAGACTGTTCCCTTTTCAGCTGAGCGCCCTGTTGGATGAAAAGACCACGTAGTACCGCCTTCAATGCCTCCCATTGAAGCGGCAGGGGAGTAGTGTCTAACGCATGAATCTCCAGGAAATGCGTGAGCCCGTTGAGGATGGCCGTAGCACATTGAGGGTCAGTAAGCAAGGAATCATTCAACCGCCAGGTCCATTCCCTAGTCTGGGCCTGAGGGATCCGTAACGTGAGCGTAACCGCTGCGTGGTCTGACCATATCATAGGGCCAATGTCACAGTCAGGGGTCCAGTCAAGCGTGTGGTGGGAGGCAAAAAAATAGTCCAGTCTGCTGTAAGAGTGATGAGGTGTAGAATAGTGCATATAGTTGCGGGACTGAGGGTGGAGCACCCTCCACATGTCAAGTAAGCGGAGGTGGGTCAAGCGTTGTTTAACACTACGCAGTTTGGGAAAGGATACAGCTGAGCGTCCTGTGGACGAGTCTAGGCTGGGAGCTAGAGTAAGGTTAAAATCCCCACCCACCAACAGCGTACCCTAGGCGTAGTCCTCAAGAATCCGGAAATAGAGGCAGCCGCTTGGCCCGTATTAGGGAGATAGAAATTGGCGAGGGTGAAGACCCTACCCCAGAGTGACAGTTTCAGGAGGAGATATCTGCCAAAGGGATCTGTACGATGGTCTAACACCGCTGCGGGAAGGGACTTGTGGAGAGCAATGGAGACCCCTATGGATTTGTGGATATCATTCGTACTATGGTACCACCTAGTGTAGTACCGGTTAGCACAGGAAGGGACATGGTTGGTTTGGAAGTGAGTTTCCTGGAGCATAACGATATGGTTCCTGTTTTTGTGCATGTGGTACATTATTTGGCCTCTCTTGGAGGGGATGTTAAGGCCCCTGGCATTATATGTGCAGAGCAGTAGTTCAGCAGGAGGATGACCCGGCAGTGCCATGGCAGAGGGTAGGAGAGACAAGATGGG
>NW_017306373.1:1338816-1340023 GCF_000935625.1 Nanorana parkeri
TCACTCCCCAAAACCGCAGCGCGATCGTGCCCAGTGCGACAGCCCGCCCGATACCTATGGGAGGAAGGGGTTAGTCAGAGGCTCAATCATAGGAGGCATTTTGAAGAATAAGCAATAAAGCATCAGGTAACGTGGTAGTATGAAACGCCTCAATGCAGGCTGCAGATGCCGGCGATTGTCCCAACACCTAGGGAAAAAAAGGTTAGTCAGAGGCACAATCAAAGGAGGCCCTTCGAAGAACACTGTATGGATTTAGAGTCAGGCAGAACAGCATGAGACAGGGGTCAGGGACCACTAGGCCAGGGTCTGACGTTAGCCCTCGCTGGCGGATGGAGCTGTAGGCCGGGGTGGATCCGGGCCCCTCCAATTGGAACGGGAGCGGGCCCTCCGGTTACGCTGAGGCCGGGCCTCGTGTGGCACGGGGCCCTCTCCAGAGAATGGCAAGTCCAGCCAGTCCGGGACAGTGACCGGGTCAGTCTCTAGGAAGCCAAATAGATCCGGCAGCTGTGATGGAGTACGGAGATGAAAGGAGTCCGGGCCCTTACGGATCTGAAGACTGAAGGGGTGCCCCCAACGGTACGTGGCGCCGACCTGGCGGATGACATCGAGCAAGGGCCACACTGTTCTGCGCATGGCTAGAGTCAGGCGTGAAAGGTCAGGCAAAAGTTGTATAGAGGCCCCATCAAAATCGACCGGGCCTGTTCTCCACGCTGCACGTAGGATCTCCTCTTTAATGGCATAAAAGTTTACACGACACAGGACATCCCTCACACGGTCGGGGTTCCCCAGGTTAGCTCCTGCGACCCTGTGTACTCTGTCAAGCTCAATGGTATCCATGGGTGGTTTCCCCCGGGCCATATTCAGGATGGCGGTAACTGTGGCGTGGAGGTTAGGGCCCTGGGTAGCTTCTGGTATCCCCGCAGGCGAATATTATTTCGCCTGCTTCTGTTTTCGCCGTCTTCTACTCACAGGTGCAGCTGCTGAAGGTGGGAGCGGTGGGCGGCCTGAGCAGTCTCCAGGGTCACTAGTCTGGATTCTTGAGCCGAGACCGAGGCCGATATGACGGACAGGTGGGTGTCAGTGGCCGTAATCCGCCTGCCCAGCTCTTTCACCTCCCCTCTCAGGGCCCCTTCTAGTCTAGTGGCCCAGGAGTCAAAGTTTGCCCTGAAGGCAGTGAGAAGGTCACGTACCTCAGAGGCCGCAGGTT
>NW_017306373.1:1344181-1348400 GCF_000935625.1 Nanorana parkeri
CGGTTCCCCAGGTTAGCTCCTGCGACCCTGTGTACTCTGTCAAGCTCAATGGTATCCGTGGGTGGTTTCCCCCGGGCCATATTCAGGATGGCGGTAACTGTGGCGTGGAGGTCAGGGCGAATATTATTTCGTCTACTTCTGTTTTCGCCGTCTTCTACTCGCAGGTGCAGCTGCTGAAGGTGGGAGCGGTGGGCGGCCTGAGCAGTCTCCAGGGTCACCAGTCTGGCTTCTTGAGCCGAGACCGATATGATGGACAGGTGGGTGTCAGTGGCTGTAATCCGCCTGCCCAGCTCTTTCACCTCCCCTCTCAGGGCCCCTTCTAGTCTAGTGGCCCAGGAGTCAAAGTTTGCCCTGAAGGCAGTGAGAAGGTCACGTACCTCAGAGGCCGCAGGTTCCCCGTCTGCCTCTTCAGGCCGGTCTACGTCCTGGAACACAGCCGGCGTCGACGAGTCCAGGGCGGCCGCGGATGGGGTTGGGGCCCCAGTGGAGTGCAGAAGCTGCGGTGGGTCCAGCGGTCTCTGTCCCGCGGACCGAATCGAGGAGCGGAGGCTCTGGGCTGGTGTCAGAGGCAGTGGAGGATCCGTCCCGGCCTTCTTTGCCGGCGCGACTTTCGGCGCCATCTCGCGGCCTATAGCAGTGGTTGCGTCCGGCGGGCTGTCGCGGGAGTGCCGCATGAAGTACGAGGCAATGTCCCGGGAGGAGGAAGTAGAAGCAGTAGCCCCAGGTGAGTCCCGATCGTCGGGCATAGGGTTAAAAAGGGTGGTAGAAGGCTGTAAAGTCACTGTAAGAGAGTCCCGGTATAGCAGAGCTCCTGGCTACACGTCCTCACACCACCATGGCTGGCCACGCCCCCCATGTAGACACAGTTTTGAGACAATTTTCCTTATGAAGGCAATGAAACCTAAACTAAGATAATAAATCTGCTGCTATATGCACTAGAAATAAGGGTATACAAAAGTTGAAAAGATGTACATGATGCACAAACATTGATACATTCCCCCCATTGAATATTAAAACAGCCGTTACACCAACAACACCTGCTTGAAATGTTGACACAAGTCTGGATAGAGCAAGATGTATACTATGTATTCCATTTTCTGACCCTCTCATCTATCTGGCACAGCAGAATTTGAGATTCTTCTAGCGGAGAAATGTTGTTCCAATCTTCAAATGTTAAAGTAACTGTTGTTGCAAAAAATCCAAATAATGCCCCCATGCAAAAATGTACTGTAAAATACTAACCTCTTCGGTGTGTTCAGTGCCTGGCCCCCTGCTACAGACTGTAGTTCCTACTACCTCAGGACACAGTATTGATGTAGGGGCTGGTGGGAGAAAACACACAACATTTCTGGGAAATGTGCATGTTCCAAGTGCACAAAACACTTTAAAATACTGCATGCAATAGTGTTAGACTCTGCTGTCCATGCAGTCTCGGCTGCCCGGGTGTTTGTATATTGTTTGCACCAGCCAAAACTGTGTGGACAACAGAACCTAATGTTATTGTATGTGGTATGTCATTGTGTGTTAAGACTTGGAACATATATAAAAACTGTTTTCACTTTAATCACACAGATAGTGAAGTCCTAATTTCTCATATTAGATTCCATGGTCATAGTTCATTTTTCCCATTATCTCAATTTCTAACGTTCACTTGAATGACAACTGAACCTCTTGACCAGGTTTGGATGTATTATGTATTGAGCTGCAGCCCTATGATTTTCTGTTGGGTTATCTACCTTAACAAGCAGGTGTACCTAAGACTACACTGACTGTATATTCTTTTTAGCTGAAATAGGAATACATTGCAATCCTGTAGACAGAATAAAGGTGTAGCAATGAAGGCAATAGACATATTAGGATTAAAGGGAATTTCACAGTTTCAATAAAAATTCCCAGCTGCTTCTAATCTATCTCTATGGTAACATAGAAGAGTCCCAACATCAACATCCATCTTACAAGCAAACAGTGGTTCGTGCCACCTGCAGCTCCTCAGTTTTACTAAAAAAGGGGAAACTACTTTTCCAAGTTATATCTGCAGAGCCATCTGATGATAAAATCATTCATCTCAAAGCATCCACTAAGAACCAATAAAAAAACCTGTTTCTTGTATGGAAATAAAAATGAAGTAGGCAAAGTAATTCTTTAACCCACAAACAATCTGATGACAGCCTGAGACATATATAAACTACAAAGACAAACTATGGTGTAACCTCAATAAAGACATACTGTACAAATATAATGACCTCTTTATTGCTATTTATTCTGTATTTTTCAAACTGCACTCAGGCACTGAAAGTTATCTTTGGACTGGGCATACTAATGCTTGTGTATGTGTTTATCTTGTCTCTCTGTAAGTTTGTGTACATGAACAAGGGTGAGCTGAGCAGCACAAGCTTACTAACATAGTCAATCTATGAAACCAGGTCAGAACTCAATGGGACTTGAAATGTAATGTTACATATTAAATTAAACCTCTTCTAAAATAATAAAATCTGAAGTCAGCAATAGCAGCCACCAAAAAAACATGCTAAGACAACTGACTCCATGACATCTGTGTTCAAATGTATAACAGCTAATTCACGTTTTAGTTATTTTTCAAGTGAGACAACTGTTAAAAATGCTAAATTTAAAAATCATTGCTTAATTAATGAAAAATAATACTGGTAATATATTTTCAAAGCCTATGTACCAGTTCTATTGTCTACATTTGTAATATTGAAAAGTGTTAAGCTGCCCATACATCTTGCGATCATTGGGCGAAACTTTTTGTCCAATGATCGGACCATCGTACAATTTTCGTACGGTGGCCCCACCATGCCCCGATTATCGCAAGGTTCAATCAGCAGGAATAAAAAAAAAACACCTGGACGAATTGCGGTAATCGACCGCACTTATTTTTGTTTGCGCATGAGCAGTGTAAATCGTTAGAATTTTGACATCCGGAAAAGCCAACAACCTTGCGCAAATCGTATGATCGACCAAAGTTTTCTAGCCTGCTGGATAGTCAGAAGTTGATAGATTGTACAGTATTTGAGGTTGTACACTGCCCATCAACCTTACGAATACTAAAACGCGATCACATACGAAAATCGGCCGATAATCGTAAGGTGTATGGGCACCTTTAGTCTTTACTTCATTATGTTTCAATGGTTGTGCTGTCTGCATTTTTACAATTTCATACTTATGTACTTGGAAAATGAAAGCAGAATTCTAAATCTTTTTTTTCCTAGCCTGTCAGTACCAACTGTGTTAAAGAGAATACAAGCACCACTTGTTGTATACTAACGTTAAAGCCAGTCTGTCTTTAATAATGCTGTTTGAATGTCACAGTTTAGTAATATTGATCATTTAAACTCTGAAATGGTTATACTTTCAATAAGTTTCACATCCACAGTAGTTAAAGAAGTCTCACCTTGTATTATTTTTCACAGCTCACTCACCTAACTCCCACAGTATATGTTATTTTGTTATCTCATACTTCTGTGTGGAATAGAAACAGACATTGACAGCTCACTCTTCTTCATTCCTGACCATGCTTGGCAAAGAAGATGGTCTCCCTCATAGGAATGCAGAGGGAGGGGGCACACACTCATAGGAATCAGCACATGTACTAGAACTGGAAAGGGGAAAGTGCAGAGATGGTGAAATAAGAGCTGTCAATCAAGAGGCAGTTTCCTTTGCAGATCTTGATCGGGAATAAAGAGGAATGAATTGAGTCTGTAACTCAGTTTCTACCACACACAGAAGCATAGTATAAAAAGCAATATAAACTGTGGGGGTTAGGGGCCTTGGTTGTGAAAAAGAATACAAGGTGGGACTTTTTCTTTGAAATGGACCTATCATAAATTTCCTGACATGAATAAATTCTTGGCATGTCACATATACATTACTGGTATACTTAAAATTAAAAAGGAGTTTATTTTTTTAAAAAGCAGTCTTTGAGCTCCAGAAAGTCATACTGTGTAAAGGATGAGAGGTGCAATCTAACTGAAAGTCATCAGTCTGCTGAAGGAATAAAAAAACCTATTTCCTCAGCCTCTTTCCAAGTGAACAATATGACACCCTGCTAAGCCTGCATGTAGATAACATCAGTATCACTATACACTTACCTCTATAACTGCACTGTGCAAAAATTCCTCCTCACTGAAGTAATTCAAGTATTTCTCCATTTCTCCCAGGCAGTGTAGATTCCTCTGCTCCACCTACCACTAATCGCTAA